>NW_015387096.1:261953-306919 GCF_001527695.2 Protobothrops mucrosquamatus
TGCAGGACTGGCCTAGGGTAATTTTTAGGGGGGTTTTAATTATATTTTAAATTCGACAAATATTTAATATTCTTTTTAATTAATTTTAAATTTGTATTGTTTTGTATGTATTTTAAATAGATTGTCAGCCGCCCTGAGTCCTACGGGAGAAGGGCGGGATATAAATTCAAATATAAATAAATAAATATAAATAAATAAAAGGTTCCCTGTATTTCAGACTGGATTGCAATGTAGAAAATCACAGGTCAGTTTCAAACTGCTTTGGAGATTGGGGTGAAAGTGCCCTAATTATTTATATATTCAGACTATTGTCTCCGAAGAAAGCACTTATTTGGTGCATTTTTAATGACCTCCATAGAAATTATTGAAGCATCTTTATGGGTTTCTGGACTTTAAAAGCTTCTGGGCTTTTAGAGTCATACATATATAGAAAGTCTTAACTATTCACGTCAGAAAACATGAACTTAAAGAAAACTCTAGAATGTGAATTTAAAAAAAAATCACCAAAATTAGGTTATGCCAATTGTCAGTATCAAATGAGAGGAGTGGAAGGACAAGAAGCAGATTGTAAAGCCAAACAATAACTGAACACATAATGATACACATAATCATGAAAAACATTCAAAGAACTCAATAACATAAAGTCAAATATCTTTCACAGTTCTTAGCGTCCTCTCACAGCTAGATTTTGTGGTGACTAACTAATGAAATTATTTTCTCTAAACATCTGTATTCTTATGGAATATAACTTTATTATTTATCTTACGTTATTTAAAATGACAGTTCATACAACATATTCTCACTGGGAGAAGTAATTGCAATAGGAAATTATAATCAGAGTATACCATAAACATGCTGTTAAAATGTCTTAATTTCTTTCTTTTTTATCACTACAAGATGAGAAGTGATATATACTTCATAATTTCAAAAGACATTTCCTAAACATTGGACATTTGGAGATACAAATAGAATGAGATGTTTTATGCTGGAGTCCACATGCCTGGCAGATACTCCATGAAAAAACTGAAACTACTTCAAATATTTATTTCCTCTGTACCCCACAAAATATAGCGGTGGGCCATGTATTAAAGTTTCTGGAAAGCGACACATAGAATTGTTTATTTAAGTTCTGCAACAGACAGCCAAATTTTACATTTAATTGCTCTGGTTAAAGAAAATATTACTGGTCTATCTAACATGGATTGAGGAAATCCAAGAAATGGAAAGATTTACACCATGTCTTTTTTGGCAGCTGACTACAGTTAGACGGGAATCCCAAAATCAACTTATTACTTTGTGGAAATAAGAAGACTGAAGTAGCTGAGAAGTGATATATACAGTCAGAATAGTCTTGTGGTGCAACTCTGAAGGGTTTTGTGAAATTTTAACTGCAGGTGAAGGCTAGTTTTCTTAAGTAGTCCCCACTGGTACAAAAGCAGACTGTTCAATTGGAAATTATAGGAGACTCTCCAGCCTCTGCCTCACTCTTCTNCTTTGTGGAAATAAGAAGACTGAAGTAGCTGAGAAGTGATATATACAGTCAGAATAGTCTTGTGGTGCAACTCTGAAGGGTTTTGTGAAATTTTAACTGCAGGTGAAGGCTAGTTTTCTTAAGTAGTCCCCACTGGTACAAAAGCAGACTGTTCAATTGGAAATTATAGGAGACTCTCCAGCCTCTGCCTCACTCTTCTCCCTTCAGCCAATGGAAAATCCTCTAAGGATCTCCCAACTTCTTATATCATTTCCATGGCCAAAGCTTCTATCTCCAGCATTCCATGTAATCAGTATCGCAGCATACCTTGTATTATTGCCATGGCAGCTGTATTAATACACGTTAATTGGCTCATTGGAGATTTCCCTTGGCCTGCATGGATGATGGACTCCTAACTCCTCTAAGAGTTCACGTATTTCCCTCTCCAGTTGTTCTGCAGCTGCAAAGAGTTCAAAAGTTTTCACTTCCAATGTTAATTAGTCACAGTTTAGTGTTAGGCATTCACTTTAAACAGGGGTTAATTTTAATTATAGTTAAAATGAGCCTGCTTCATGTGCCAGTGGCTCACTCAGATGAGATGAAGAGTTACTAAAAACAGGGGCAAAACTTTCTAAACTGTTCATGGTTGTGCTGAGGGAGGAAGGCAGACCCACTTGTGTCTCAAGAGAGACTAGGAGGTTCTTGTTCTGAAGTCAAATAAAACTTTTCATAACGTACCATTGCACCCATTAAATCTATGTTTCTACATTTACAGCTGCAACATGGAATCTATAATGTAAGCCTGAAATATAGAAGTTCAAAGACAGGTAGTCCTTGACTTACGACCACATTTGAGCCCAAAAATTCTGTTGCTAAGTGAAACATTTGTTAAGTAAGTTTTGCCCTATTTTACAATCTTTCTTGCCGCAATTGTTAAGTGAATTACTGCGGTTGTTAAGTTAGTAACAGGGCTGTTACGTGAATCAGGTTTCCCCATTGATCTTGCTTGTCCGAAGGTCACAAAAGGGGGTCACATGATCCTGGGATATTGCAAAGGTCGTAAATACAGTATGAATTAGTTGCCAAGCATCTGAATTTTGATCACGTGACCGTGGGGATGCTGCAATGGTCGTAAGAATGAAAAATGGTCATAAGTCACTTTTTTCAGTGCCATTGTAACTTCAAACAGTCACTAAACGAACCGTTGTAAGTCGAGGACTACCTGGAATTATACCATAATATTAATTTGAGAAAATCTTCAAACAGATTTCCAACAGATAAAGAGTGAGAGGAAAAAAAGATCTACTGGAAGGAGAGAGTGTGCATTTTAATTATGTATCTATTTATTTACAGGGCTTATAGACCACTCTAATCTGCCAACAGTGGGAGGCATACAATTCCTCAGCACGTAATTGAGATTACAATCATACAATCAGTTAAAACAACTGTTAGAAATACTTGAATGGAATGAGGAGTTGCTAAATTAAGATTCCAGCAGTATCTGGAATATATTTGTGGGACAGAATGTTTCAAATGTCATTGAAAAGTTTTTGTGACTTTCCTCTTACCTCTCATCTCTCCAAATGCTGCAGAGCTGATTAGCTGGCTAGCTGGGGACTAGTCACAACATTTCCAGTCTGTTTGCTGAGTAGTATTTCATTTCAATATTTCTCATTCCCTCTATAGGTTATAAAAAAATATCTGGCACAAATATAGGTTAGAAATGGTTTTGCCAAATTTGCAAAAGCAAACTTTAATAGTAGGGACTTCAATAACGAGTAGAATTCTCTAACATCTGTTGTTGTCCTATCATAATAGAAGAAGCTGAATTATTCAGATGTAACCCTTAATAGCTTTCCCTGCTTCTTTTGGATAACTTCCAGTATTTTTCTCTTATGGGGGCAACTAAAACAGCACACTCACTAGAGAAAAGCCTTTAAACCAAATGTTTCTGCATTTGGGAAAATTCAGCAAAATGGGCAAAAGCAGCTGCTTAAAAGTCCCCCATCAAAAATAGAAATTCCATTTGGTGGCAGAAATGTAACAAGGAACAAGATTAGGAAATTTACTAATTATGCTAAGGATTTCTTAGACAATTTAATAACGAACAAAGCTTTTTATGTTAAGGAGAGTTGCAAATATCAGTGGTCATGCAGATAGTCCTCAACATATGACCACAATGCTAAGCAAGGTGGTTGTTAATTATGCCCAGTGTTATGACCTTTTTGCCCCAGTTGTTAAACGAATCATAGCAAAACAAGTTTCTCCCACTGACGTTTTGGAAGCCAGCTGGGAAAGTTGCAAATGTGATCCCATGAACACTGCAACCATTGTAATTACATGCTGGTTACCAAGCACCCAAATTTTGATCACATGACTGTGGGGATGCTGCAACAGTCATAAATGTGAGGACTGGGCATAAGTAATTTTTTCAATGCCACTGTAACTTCAAACAATTGCTAAATGAACCTCTTTCATCCTTCCAAGGTTGGCAAAATGAGGACCCAGATTGTTGGGGGCAATATGCTTTTATTGTAAACTGCCCAGGGCCCAGAGAGTGCTGTAAAGCAATATGGGGCAGTATATAAGTCTAAGTGCTAGAGCTATTGCTATATTCCTATTCTTCTTAAACCCCCGAAGGCTATGCTTGTTTTGAAATGTTCCACTGGAAAATATAATGTACAGTATTGGTGTTTTCATCAGTTTTATCAGGTTTCTCTTTTGCAAGTTGCAGACGGTTTGGTATCATTCACCTACATAAGGGAAATAATTCAAGCTTTGCTTTTGTAATGGAATGCGAGAATGGCCTTGGAAGATTGAGAAAGTGGACGGAGAGATGATGCTGAGGGAATGGTCCAATAAAAGGGGGAGGAGCCCACAACTCCAGAGTAAGAGACTTACAAATAATCCATCCTAACTAATCAACCAGTAAAAAGAGATGATAGGAGATTTATACTTTCAGACTTGCAAGATTCTATTAATGTCCTTCCATTAATTCTAAGGTAGAATTAGCTCATGCTGTCACATTTCCTGTCTGGTCAACTTGGTAGGCTGACAGTTTTATGTTTCTTAGGTAAACCCTCAGAATCCGGCACTCTCTAATCCGATGTGTTTTTTTGGATCACAACTTCTAGAATCCTCAGCCAGTACTGCTTGGAATCCCAACCCTTCTGGAAAACAACTGGCTAGGGGAAATTATTCCAGACAAATATAGGAGTCCATTAAGAATCAATGAAAGAAGCAGAAACAGTCTCTCTCTCTCTCTCTCTCTCTCTCTCTCTCTCTCTCTCTCTCTGTGTCTTATACTACTTGATACTGACAGCCATAATAGCATCTTTCTCCTCTGCTAGCAGTACCACCCAAGCCTTGCTTGAGTATGGTTATTATTTAGAGATCAGCTAGTTAGTGGGTGGGTGTGTCTGCATCAAATTTATGGGTTAAGCAGGGTTTGGTTTCAATTTAAGGATCAGCTAAATACTCGTGTGTGTCTATGTGTATGCAATTAAACAAAAAGTTCCAGTTCCTATTAAGCTCTGGTATGGTGGTCTATCGGCCAGCTGTCAGAGATTTATATGGCCCTCCCACTTTTGATGTGATAGCATCTTGAAACCCCAAATACAGAGGTACAGTAATGTAGAAGATTGAACTTGAAGAGACATATAACACAAAAGAAAAAGCTAAGCCACAAAATAACTATGTAGTTTTGATGTGCTGGAAGAGGAGCAGCTATAGAAAATGAAGGAAGATAAATTGGAAAGTATTGGTAAATGGGTAAGTTAACTGTGAGATGGAATTAAAGGCTTTTTGGGTTGTTTTAACCACAAGGATTCAGCATCTCAGAGTGACAAGGAAGCGTTATACTTTACCACAATGCTAAAATAATGTGCTGTTCCTAAAATACACTAGAAATGCACATCTATACAATTCCATGATAATCTCAGGGAAAGTTTAATTGAAAGTTTACAAAACTGGCTCACAAAAATCCAAAGGGCAATTAGATGGCAGCAAATAAAGTTGTCTATAGACTTACACTGAGAATCAAAGAAAAGAAGATACAGAATATTTTCAAACGTGGAACTTATTTTATCAATGGCTGGAAAAAACGGGATAGACTAGAGAATAAGAACTTAACTTGTATTACTAAGCAAAACAAATTAACCCAGACAACATGTTGTTCATTAAGCACTAATGAATTGTAATAATAGAAAATTAATAAAATACCATAAAAAATAATAAAGTTGTCTATATCTTTCTGTTTTTAGGTAATGGCCATTTGTATTTTTTCAGTCCATATTTGACATATCTATCTTAATGCAAGCCATTTCATGAAGGAATTTTATGCATAAATAGGGAACAGATTTTACTCAATGGATAGCATTGGATCTTAGCAGAAATCTTTAAACAACTAGGTGCACACCTTATTGCAGAGCAAAAAAAGGGAATGTTAATCCCAGGATATTAGTTAGATGACAAGCTGATAACTATTGGTAAAAAAAAGAATGAGGGCTTATCCAATCAGTAACACATGCCCCAAACTTATTTAATTATTACAGGAAAGCCACTTTTCAAAGCAACACATTATATTAGGTTCAAATCCAACAGACAAGGGTTGGGAAGGAAGAAAGCTTGATCAAGCTTCTAGCTAAACAAACAGCTAAACAGGAGGAAAAGTCTAAAAAAATTAAAATTCACTCAGTGAATGTCCCAATTTTTCTTGAAGCAGCTCAAGATGGCATATATAATTTCCTCCCTCATATCTGCAACACACAGTGAATTGGGGGCACAGAGCAAGAAAGAGAGAGAATAACTCTTGTAAGATATTCTATTCTATAAGTAGTGAGTATAGGCAGACAAATTTGTAAAAGTAACTTCCTTACAAATTAAGGCAAATATACGTGTCCCAGGATAATGTGCAAGAGCCCATCCTCAGGGAACTTCTCTCTCAACAGAATTCTGTTGTGCTTGGAAAACCTTTGGTCCCAGTGATCCACCCAGATTGGATCTTGCAGTTTTTATTTGTAAATACTCAGAGACACTATTCTAAAACCCAAATAATGGCATTGCAGGAACATTCGATATATGAGAGAATATAAGAACAAGATTATAGGCCAAGGAGTGATAATGCTGAATAAATTTTCAGAAAAAACTATTCCTGTGAATAAATAGAAGAATAGACAAGATTATCAGGGTCCATTCAAAGAGTGTTAATGTCCTTTCCTGATTCTCAAAAGACTTCCCAGGAGGGTAAATATCCAGTTCATTCATTTTGTTCATAAGCCTTCTGGATATATGTATGCACAAAGAAAACAATTTGTTTACAGAGAATGATGGAAACAGTGGTGACATGGTCCAAAACTTGTGTTCTTCAGAAACCTAAGGTTTGGGGTTAGCTCTGAGGGTGCTCAATGAAATTAGAAATGATAAATTGCCCTGAAAATTAGCTTTACCCATATTTACAGTTTATAATACTTCTTTTCTTGTTATGCTCGATCACAGTGTGGGTCATAGAATGTATTATTTTTAAATCAGGTTTTGTTGAATAGACCAGTTATAGCTAGTTTTGCACACATGGTAAGCCATAAAATATGTTCTATAAGCCACAGTATTAGGGTTTACATAACACGCTAAGCCAAAGCCAATTAAAACTTGTCATATTCTACAGTGATTTACAAATGAATCCATTTGGGAAGTCTGAGCAATAGCAAAAATGTATCAAGTTTGGGCATGGTCATATATCCAAATGATTGTTTAATATAAATGTTGAAAGTCATGCCTGATTTAAAAGAAGTTCTTCTATGACCAGAATGCAAATGATGTTCACTCTTTGCACTAGCTGGATTCAAATATTTCACTAAGTTATGGTTTGCGTCTCCTATCACTACAATGGCTATGTTCACACATCATGCCAAATTACAAACCACCTATCTCCTGGATTCATATGGAATCTGATGGCATATAAATAAATAAACCAATGTGTGAGTCAACCAAATTGGCATTAGGTACTGTAAGTAAGGCATTCTTCAACATATTCATATGACAATTCATCAATATCTTCCATTCACTGGGTTTACACAAACCTATATAACTTTGTGCAGTACCTGAACCATTGTGTAGCGTGTACACCATGCTATCTGGAAAATAATGGACAATATATCCAACATATCTGGAATGAGGAGATGCCTGGTTTGAATTTCCTGCTACCTACAATTGGTTTTCATTATCTGTTTGTGCTGGCATCCTTCTCCACATCTGTATAGAAGTACAGGACATAAACTCTATCCAGATTCCAAAGAACAAATGCCCAGCTCTGTTTCAGTGGCTTTTATCCAACAGCCTCCCTCTACTGACAGAAGATTCTTGGATCCAAGTGGAAACTCAGAACTGAACAATCCCCTTTCCATTCCTCACGCCCCTAAACCAGAGATTTGGAGGCTTTGCCAAATTGTGGGGAGGCGATACAGTTAGCTGTTGCAAAAGAAGATCAGATAAAATATCTTATCTCCACATGTACACATGGATAACCTTGCTGGATTAAGGAATCTTGTACCAATTTAAGGGGCAATGTAATCGTCATGGCCATTTTTGCTTTATTTGTATTATCCTACATTGTGCTTGACAGAGCAAAACAAGCTAATTGGTGGATTCCTTTTCTGCAAAATTTACAATAAGACAGAGAAAACAAAAAGCACACTACAGAAGCAACGAATGACTGGAAACAGATAGACCTAGAGGCTAGTGAAATTATTGCAATATATGGGGCTTGCAACCCTATGAAATTAGTTTGTTATATTCATTTGGTGGATTGGGAACTTTGGCTGTGATATAATTCTTGCCAAGGTTATATCATAGTTATTAGGAGGCAGCCTTCCCCAAAAAGGTACTGCACTGGAGGATTGGGATGACGTCTGGAGGGACTTGCAGTCAAAATAGAAACTGGCTATTTTGCTGGATTTCTTGCTAAACAATTTGACAAAGAAAAGGGATTTTCAGAAGCCAACCAATTCACACTTAACATTGAAACATCTTAGGGAAGCGACATTTTGAGCCTGCTAATGTATTTTCTATGATCACATTTCTAAACCTATTGATACAGAAGTCAGTTGCTTCAAAAGCACAAACAGATCTCAGGGCTGCCTGTATATATCATTTTAAAATGACATAAATGTTTTAAGAAACAGACCCATTTGTTTGTAAGGCAGGAAGAATAAATCCTGAAAGCAAGTTGCTGTATTATGCATTTCAGGTCAGCGTAGTCATAAACGAGTATCAAGTGTTTGACCATTCACTGACCTCACAATAGAGGAAATGCTGCCCACATTTTGGAACACTTAATGAGTTTTCCATATTCTACTAAGTTGGATCTGGCCAGCAAGTGTCTATAATATCAGAGCTCAGCAAATTAACTTCAGGCTAGTTAAGGGTACAAAGCTTCATAGTAAATGGTTTGTCATTGATGAGAAATACTTCCTCTTCCTCCTCCCACTTCCAAGACCCTTGACTCTTTCTTTTTACTTTCTAAAATCAAAATGGCTTGGCACCTAACTAGCATTCCCCTAGACCTGCTCAGTTATCGAACGTGGGCACTGAAGCACTTTTTCATCTGGTGGTTTTCTTTTCCCAGCGGCAAAAAACAATTGTTAACAGGGGAAGACTTTAGATCAGGGGTGTCAAACTGCCAGCCCGCAGGCCGGTTGCATCATGCAGGGGCCACGCCCACCCCAGCTCCGGCAATGTGAGAAAAATCACAACGTCGCAACACATCACGTGACGCGGCGAGTTTGACACCCGTGCTTTAGATAGATGTCAAATGTGTCCTCCCCTTGTTAAGCAAGAGGAAGTTCAAGTGGTCCTCATTTCAGCTAACACAACTGGGACCCGCAACTTGATTACTAAGCAAAGTGGTCGCTAAATGGAAATCATGATTGTACATAGGATTTTACTTCAGTTTTCTTTTGCTTTACTAGAGCTGTAAAAGTCGTAAATGAGAGAATTGGTTGCAACTTACTTTTTCATCCCTGTTATAACTGTGAACAATCACTAAACAAGGCAATTGCTAAACAAAGACTACTGGTATGATCTGCTCATAAGGAGAATAAAGCTTTGGAAGAATGACAGTGAGGACCCTTGCAATATATATCCTAAAAAAAATTCTGAGCATCACTGCTTTCTTTCATCCTTTTATTTCTGAGAATTTTACATTATCTAACACGCTATCTATATAAGCTATTTTATGTGGAACTGGTTCTATAATCACATGTGCTATTAGCAGACACCATTTAAAGCCCGGTTGATATATCCCATTGCTCTAGCTATGGCTACATTTTCCATTGTAGCATGCTGACGTTGAAAAGAGAAGGTTTCCTCTTGGAATCTTGTATGTAACTTGGATGTTTTATTAACTACTCCTGTACTTTTAAAAGGTAAATCTCACGTGCATGGAGAATTATACAATGAAGAAAAGTTAACTTGTGCATGTGAAGATAGTAAAGGGGCAGGACAGAGCCATAAAAAAATGTTACTAACCCTATCTTGAAACTAGGATTTCCTAGGCACCCAATAACTGATATCATTTGCACTATCAGTACTTAAGAACTAAGGCTTTAAGAAATGTCAAGACTGAATAAATCAGCTGCATAGGAAACTGGTCCTTGACACTGTATTCCTTACAAAATTATTTCCAACAGTTCTTCCGGCTGATCATTTAAAACTGGTATCTGGTAAGAAAAAAAGAAATCCAGAAGTCAGTATTCAGAATTTAGAGTGCTTTAGCTCTGAACAGTGACAGGAACAATTCTTGCCCATCAGTGAGCAATTGTGTATAAAATATATCGAACTCTTCTATCCATTCTCAATATTATTATAGAAGTATAAGAAAAAAAAAGAGGACTCAACAACATGCATGCAAAAGAGTTCTACGGAGACTGTACCTCTTGAGAAGGAGAGCTCTTCTTGATTGGTCAATAAGGGATCCTTTAGTAAACTCCTCTTATTGTGAAGAAGTTTCACTTAAAATTCAGGCTGTAAACTGACATCCGATACCTTAAAGACATATAATGTGGTCCTGTTTTCTAGGACACTAGAAAATAAGAGGTTGCTTCTCATTTTCCCAATCAGAGCCCTTCAAAAATTTGAACGGATGCTATGTACCCCTGTGGAATCTTCCCCTAATGATAACCTCTGAATGTCATAAAAGGGATTAAATCACTGCTCTACAGATAAAACTTGGTCTTGAGGGGCTGAACAGTGGGGGTTGTAAGTCATGTGGAGTTTTGTCTTTTTCTTGATGCGCTGAATTTGTACTTTTCAAAATTAATTTCTACCGATTTCTGATACTAGGCTCTCTCTGCTTAATTAACCTTAATTAATGGATTAAGCCCATTAAACTTGTTAGAACTTACTTTTGAAAAGACGCACATAGATTTTGGCTGATAGCATGTCTTTGATAGCTACATCTGCTCGCCACTCCCGCTGTGTAAGATGAAAAACTGTTATCAAAGAAATACCCAGAAATAGAAAAGCTTTTGCATCTCCCAACATTTACTACGCAAAAAAAAAAATGCCATAATTGAAAGGGAAAAATGGTTTCATAGATTCAAGCAGAATATAGCCATTGCTAAAATAGATTCCATATGGTAGATTGATGAGAAAAGCTAAATATGGCCTCAGAATTCTGGTTGAAAGTACTTCTGGCTGAAAGATGAGATATAGCTGAATATCTAGGAAGGCTTGACTGGAAATGCCTTCTTTCACTATAAGCATTTGTTTTATTTGCTACAGAATATACAAAGAAGATGTTTCTACACATAGTGCATAGAAATAAAGTGGCTTAGTAGGTAGGTCTTAAAAATTTAACAAAAATGATAAATACTGTATAATAATTGCTTGCAAAGAGATATCCTTCTCAGAAAAAAAAGTCTAATAGTCTCTGTTATGAAAGGACTCCGATTTTTTGATAGGCGGGGTATAAGATATAGTCCACAATTGACCCACTATTTCGGTTGCTAAGTGATATAGTTGTTAAGTGAGTTTTGCCCCATTTCATGACCTTTCATGCTATAGTTGCTAAGTGAATAATTATAGTTCTTAAGTTAATAGTATGGTTGTTAAGTGAATCTGGCTTCCCCATTGACTTTGCTTGCCTCCAAAGCTAATCACGGGACATCGCAACCATCATACATATGAGCCAGTTGCCAAGCATCCAGATTTTGATTATGTGAGCATGGGTATATTGCAGGTGTGAAAAACGGTCACAAGCCACTTTTTTCAGTGCTGTTGTAACTTTGAAGGATCACTAAATGAATACTTGTAATTCAAGGACTACCTCTAGGTGCGTCTTGAAATCCACCTTGTACAGGTCCTATGGAAGGGACTGAGACATGTTCATGCTCAATTGTTAGAAAGAGCTGGAGGAAGTGGACAGGGTTCTGGAGCTTTGAATTCTGCCAGCTGGTTTTAGATTTGTGTTTTCTTCTGGCTGGTTAAAGCCTCTTAGAAGATAATATGTGTTAGATCCAGGTGGTGCTGAATGCTTTTTGAGAGACCAAACCATGTTGCCTGCTTTGAAGTAAGCAATAGTTCACCCTCTCCTCAAGGAGCCATCACTGGGATCTTACAACACCGCGCAACTTTTGTCTGGTCTATAATATTAAAGTAGGGTTGTTGAGAAGGTAGTAGGTTTGTAGCTCCAAGGGGCTCTGTAAGAAATCGATTATCTCAATCCCCCTTCAGTTTTCAGATGGGATTAAAGCACTACCTGTATCAAGCTAGTTCTACCTAGGAGATGGACCTTCTCTGTCATAGGCCTGCCTTGTCCCTGAAGATTCAGATGACCTTGCTTCTGCTAGCTGCCCAGAAAGACTCAGATATTTGGCTTTTGCCTTAGAAGCTGGGACCAGGATGTTAGTTGAGCCCAGTATGCACATTTTAGGGTGTACGAGGGAAGAATTTTACATGGAGCCCCAAATATATCGTTTTGTTTTGTTTTGTATTGCATTGATTTTGTTTTCTGTATTGTTAACTGCCCCGAGTCTCCCTTTTTACAACCTTGTAGTCTTTATTTGGGATAGAGTCGGGGTGACTGAATGGAGCTGAGCATATACTGGCCAGATGCCCTTCCTGACACCTATGTGGAGTTCACAGCAGATTTTTTTTTCTTGGCACCTTAGGAGAGAATGTCTGCCACTATCTAGGACTGAACTCTCAACCTTCTGAGTGGGAGGCAAGCGTCTTCATCACTAGGCCACCATGCCGCTCTTAATTATCCAGAGAAATTACGTTAAAATGGACAGAGTTTAAAATTATTTTAATAAATAAATATATTTGAGGACCACAGGTTTAGGTTAGCACACCTCAACCTGATCCTGCCATGAATCTGACTGTAGGTCCTTGATCCTCAGATTAGATCCTGAGATTAGAACTGGTAACTCTATTCATGCCTGAATCAGAATCAGCGTTAAGCCTCCCAGCTTTCCTTCTTTGTTGATTTGAGTGAGTTCCTGTTTGGCTCCAAATCCTTTGTTTTTAATCTTGCTCATTTGTACACAGCAAGTTGTAGGAATGCTGATGTCCTTGGACTGATATTTCAAAGCAAGCTGCAACAATGAACCATTTGTATGTTGTGGGTGGTATGTGTTATTTATGAACTCATCTGGAAGTTCTTGGTAAGCAAGCAGCTCTTGAAGCATATTAGAAACATTGCTACTGAATGTTTTAATAGCTAAGCTGAGCATCAGTCGTATAAAGGGCCAGTCTTCTGCTTTCATTCTATTCTCTATTAGTAACCTTCATTTAAGATTATCTCACAATTCCAGAGTTGTCAGTTTATTAACTCCTGTGACTTTAACCAGTGATTTAACTGACGTACCATAGAAAGTTTCACCTCATAGTTGCTGTAGATTAAGTTAACCTATTTCTCCTTTGCAAACACCACATTACACGATGAGCTTTTGAGAATTATCATAGAAATCAGAGTTAAGCAATATGCAAATACAAAGCATGTGTGTTTCTTTTAGGACAGTGGTTCTCAACCTGTGGGTCGGGACCCCATTTGGGGTCGATCGACCATTTCATGGGGGTCGCCAAGCAAGTCTGTCCGCCATTTTTTTTGTCCGCCATTTTTCCCCCCCTTTTCCGGCGGGTGCCTTACCTCCCTTGGGCTGGGCCAGCTGGTGGTCGGCCTGCTCTGTCTCTGCCGCTTGCCAGCTATGCCTCGGCTGGCGCAGGGGGCACGGCGCTCCCGGGCAGGGAGTCCTCGACTTACGACCGGTTGGGTAGTCCTCGACTTACGACCAGTTTAGACCTCGACTTACAACCGGTTTAGTCCTCAACTTACGACCGGTTGGGGTCGCGGCATTAAAAAGGTTGAGAACCACTGTTTTAGGAAGTGATTAGTAGGTCCCCAAAACTAGATTAAAAATGTAACTCTTTTTTGAAAAACAGAACAAAATATGCCCCAAACCTTGTGGGATTTCTGGCCTAAATGGCCAAACTACTGTACTTTTTAAAAAATCTTTTATTTTTATTGCAGAATTTATTTTTATAATTGCCCTATTTTTTTTTATCCTATTAAGAAAAACATTCTGTGTTTGCAGTGTTGCATAGGGATTTACTGCATAAGTGCCTTAAAGCAACAACAGGGTGCTTAGTTAAACAAATCAGGTTAAAACTTTGCTGAAGGCTTGCAGCTTTCTTCTGTGTCTATTTTTTTTTTCTGACAAGCAGTCAGTGGGGAAGCTCGCAAGGAAAGTTGCAAATCATGATCACATAATGTCTCGCTTAACAACTATACCACTTAATGATGAATTTTCTGATCCAACTGTGGTTGCAACTTGAGGATTGCCTGAATTGTTTTCAAAGGCTAGCATGTAACATTTATTAATTTGTTTTGCTCATAATTCTTTCTACCTCTCTTGGAGTCAGTTGCTTTTGTTTTCCCTGTTTGTATGTATTTTTGCTTTTATCATACCATTTTATATGATACGATATTTTTTTTAGACTTCATTGTCCCTCTTTTTCATTTTCCATTTATTTGAATTTAAATCTAAGTGATTTAAACAAGCAACTTATTTTCCTATAGGCATTTATACATGTAACAACTTGTCCTGTGCTTTGATGTGCAAAACAATTAAAAACAAGCAGACAGTATTCCTTAATCTAGATTTAAAAATATATACTTAGTAATTTCCCGCACCAGCATGTTGTCTGTCTTCACCTGGGCCTTTCATTTTTAGTGAAATGAACTAGTTTGATGATAGGTTGCTATGAAAGGGGAAAAGGGAATAAATTATTGTACAGTATATCTCTTGTTACCTTAGAAATCATATAATTAAAACCAACATCATGCAAATATATATGTTCAATATAGATCAAGGCTATAGTTAGTAATTTTCACGTAGTATATTACAGTTACTGATTTGTTACTGAACAGAAAATTTTTCTGTATTGTGTGGGTATATAATCTGCAGTCCAAGTGCTTATACCTCATGCAAACATTTAGGGAGAAGGCTAAGGTAAGTTATTGGTTTCTAAACTTAAGCATTCTATTCAGGGTACAATCGGAAAATGTTTACATATTCCAGATTAATTATCAACAACTTTGGAAAGTCTGTTAAGAATGAGAATCATCTCTCCTCTCTAAAAAGTGAATGTACCATACTTATCACAGGATCAGATGATTTAGTTTGCATCTTTTGCTTCAAAAAAATGTCACGGCAATTAAATCTATGAACTGAGCCCTGATGGCTTATCAGTGGATTGATATATAAAATATATTGGAATATTGTTTCACTTTTTTACTAGGAAGTGATGGTGAAGCTTTTTAAAAGAAATCCCTGTCTTTTAATTTTAAACGGGTATCACAGTTATTCCTAAACTAGGCAAGTACATGTTCTAATTTTAAACCTACTTCTTTGATAAAAGCAAAGGTTAGGATTTAATCTGCTTTATAGATTACAAGATGTTCTTTCAACTATTGTATAACTACTCAGGCTGGATTTATGATCAAGCTTTTGACAATATTAGATTTTTCACTGATGTTTTTGTTTTAACTCAAAATAGATGATGCCCAGCAGCTATAATTTCTTTGGATGCTTAGAAAGCCTTTGATATAGTTTCTTGGGAGGTTTGAAGTGGGTTTTGACTTTCTTTAAGTTTCCCCCTAATTTTATATTTTGAATTGGTATGATTTATTCAACTTAAGTTATGGTTGTTTATTATTGTTACACCCTTTCCTTGGTTATGCTTCTCTCAAAGTATATTCTAAGGAGTCCCTCCTTTTCACCTTATAATTTGGCTTTAGTAACTCGGACATATATAATTAGAAGTTTTGAAACATTAATGCAATTAGGAGATGGAGAACATAGCATAAAATCTGCTATGTTGACGATATCGTGTTCTATAGATAAGTAAAAGCCTTTATTTCTAATTTCATTTCATTACTGTTTGAGTTTGGAATAATGCCTTGGTGCTCTATAAAGTGGGATAAATCAGGCATGATGCCATTAAGTCAGGCTAATAATATACAAAAATATAAGGATGGGGCTTTATTGGGGTTTGAATCTTTTATTCACCTTGGTATAAAAATTCCAGAAACGCTTTTGAGATGGTTAGTTGAACTGATTCCCTCTTTGTGGAAAAGAAAATAAGATCTATTCTAGGCTAAGAGATAATCTAGAATTCATTTGAGTGTTTGGGATAAGATAAATGTTATTAAGATTGCTCTATCTCTACTCTTGATTTTTTTCCCCATCACATTATATTAATTGAATGTATAGGACAGAGGTGGGCAATTATGGCCCCTTAAGCATTAAAATAGTAAAATAGTAAAAAAAACCCAGTAAAAACAGTAAAATAGTTAAAAAAAACATTAAAATGTTCTAATTTGAAGTATATACAAAAGCAAAATACAAACCAAAAGAGGAGAAGTTCCTAGCTGGATCCTTCTTCAAAAGGGTTCCTTAGGGAAGCTGTCCCTAACCTTTCCAGCTGTGAACCAGTAATGGCCACAGCAGCGGCAGCGAGAGAGAAAGGGGATGGTTTTGTGCATGCACCCGCTAATTGTACAATGAAGCTTTGCGCACTCACATGCTTGCCCACTGCTTGCGCAGCCCTGTTCCCAATGGACCAGAGGCCGGTACCGGGCTGTGGGCCAAGGGTTGAGGATCCCTGCCTTAGGAAAAACAAAGATTCATGATTGATTGCTACAAGTCAGGCTAAAACCGTAGACTGTCCAGTGAGAGTATTTTTGGCCCTTTTGCACCCAATTTCTCCCTTTAGCTCATCAGTTGGAAAACAGAAGGGAAGATGCTTTGGATCGCTCTCATAAATCCCCGAAACAGGGAACTTAATAAACTTGTACCACACCTGAAACACCAGGAGTAACTATACAATCATTATGTGGGAAAGAGTTTAATGAAACATTCCCTCCTAAAATGAATAAAGGCAAATGCCAATCTCTAGGTATTCAAAAATGTTTGCTGGGAAAAAACTATTTAGGGGAATCTAGGGAAAGCACCAATGTCACCTGCACTGAAGTCTGAATAAAATGCTTAAATAGAGAAGTAAACCGTAAATCCTTTGCACCTTTTTTGTTCTTTATTAGCACCAAGTACATTTTGAAAGATTATTAGCTCACTGCCCAAACTAGAGCCATGGGCCAAATGTCATAGTTAGAAATGCTATTTATTTTGGACTGTCTGCATTTATTTAGATGTGAGAAAAATTCAGTCTGTGTATAATGAGTCACTCATTTTTTCACCTGTTTTAAGGTTCATAATCTTGACATATGTTTCAGAGTTAATATTTGGCATTGGCCAATGGAGCATAAATTAGGGTCATGTTTGGCTGCAGTGAATCATTACTTTTCAAAAGCTTCTATGAATGGATACTTCTGGAGAGATTTTGAAGAACAAGAGTGACATCTAAATGTAACCAATCTTTTATTTATAAACATGCCACTATAATTATATAAGGGAACTATATTTGAATAACAAAGAGTGACTGATGTATATCAGTGTTTCTCAACCTTGGTAACGTTAAGATGTTTGGACTTCAATTCCCAGAATTCTTCTGCCAGTCCACACATCTTAAAGTTGCCAAGGTCAAGAAACAATTCTCTACAGCCTACAAAAATTAATTCAGACATACTACATTAACTTGGCAGAATGAGCGGATTGTCTCGTAAAAATAAGGGCATTTTTTTCATATTACCCGTTTTCATGGAACAAGACATATGGAACAGTTTAAAACTGACCCAGATGTTTAAGCAACATTGCCAACCTTGAAATGTTGAAAACATCATAGGGGACCTATTGTACCCAGAGAAAAATAATGTACTCAGCTGCCCATCCAACATCCAAATATTTTATGTAGTACAGGATTTATGTGGGCCTGGTTTTCAAATTTAACAGGAAAGTGGTGCAAAAATACATTTAAAGTCATGGTCAGGGAAGAAACTGAAAGAAAGTGCAAACAACAAAGCCAATTGATCATTTAAAAAAAATCACAAAAGAAAAAAAATAGGCATATCTTGAAAAAATTGTAGACCCAGAGATAATATACAATGCTCTACACAGATGATTTGAAACTATGTATACAATCATATCAAAAAATACAATCATTTTTAAATAAATTCAAATGTTTAATGATACCATAACAGAATTTGGATTAGATATGCATACAAATCCGAAATAAAAAAAGAAAAAAATAATATTCAGATGGAATTGAATTAAGTTATGGAATGGTACTAAAATCAAAGCATTGACTATAGAGCAGAGTAAATAATATTTTGTATGACAAAGAAAACCAGTTCCAAATATGCAAAACAATTTAGAAATATTTTAAAATTTAGTATGACTGGCAGTAATAAAACTAAAGCCATTAATGCGTAGGTGGCTCCTTGAACACTGTACACAACAGATATTTTTGGCTAGATACAATCTAAACTATATGTTTTAGATTTCAAATCTCCCAAATATATTGCAACACCTCATACACTACACCCCCAGAGGCATAGATCACTTGCTATAGCCAAAGAAAATGGGATATTGTAGTTTGCTGTAATATACTAGACAGTGATGAAAACAGACCTCTTATTACTTAAAAGCAAGCAGGGAGATGCCTAGAAATCTTTGCAAGGAACACAGTTGGAATCAAAGGCATCATACAAAACTGGACAGCAAAAAAAAAATATTGGGGAGATAAACTCTGTACAGTCAATACCTGAAAAAACAGAAGGTGCGTTGTGCAATAACAAAATTTGGCAATGGCTTCAGACTGGACCGTCAAGAAGGAAATGGAAGGATTACTAATTGTAGACCAAGAAGAAATTATAGCAAGAAATGCCATGAAAACAAAAATTCAAGAAATGGGAAACAACAGCAAATGTACATTAGGCAAAGAGGAAAACAAAGACTGTTGATCACCTAATAAGCAGATGTGGCAAAATTACCCAGGCAGATTATAAGACAAGATATGATTATGTAGCAAAAATTGCACATTGGAATTTAAAGAATGGGTTTGATTCTCTAAAGTATTGGTATGACCATAATGTTGACAAAGTGCTTCCAGAATGACTATGTAATTATTTTATGCGACTTTGGATTTCAGAGGGACCAACTTCTAGAATATCATAGTAGTTGAACAAATAGATGTGGCAATACCAAGTGATAGCAGTGTAGAGCAATAAAAATCAGAAAATATTGCAAATATTGGGGTTTAACTAATGAAATTCATAAATTATAGAATAAACTGGCAAATGTTTCCCCATAATTTCCCAGTAAATAATTAGGAACTACAACAATTAAATTGTCAAAACAGCTGGAAAAAAATAGAATAATTTGATTTCACAATATTTGATTTTAAAAAATGACTTTGCTTGGAACCACATATTATGACAGGATTTTAGAGAATTTGTAAGTTTTGGAACTTTGAACTATGGTACTGGAGAAGACTCCTGCGAGTCCCCTGGACTGCAAGGCGATCAAACCAGTCAGTCCTAGAGGAGATCAACCCTGATTGCTCTTTAGAAGGCCAGATCCTGAAGTTGAAACTCAAATACTTTGGCCACCTAATGAGAAGGAAGGACTCACTGGAGAAGAGCCTAATGCTGGGAAAGATTGAGGGCAATAGAAGAAGGGGACGACAGAGAATGAGGTGGCTGGATGGAGTCACTGAAGCAGCAGGCGTGAGCTTAAATGGACTCCAGAAGATGGTAGAAGACAGGAAGGCCTGGAGGAATGTTGTCCATGGGGTCGCGATGGGTCAGACATGACTTTGCAACTAACAACAACAACAAAGTTTTGGAATACTGGATGCTGGACATCCTTCAGAAGAGAATATATATGTAATAGCCAGAAATAAATAATCGTGTTTTATGACATGACATTGGTGCCAATAAATCCTTTTTCCTTATTATTATTAATTATGATAATATCCAAAGAAGAAGTAGCAGTAATGTTTAAAAAAGATTGGGAAAAGCCTCTAACTGAATTTGACAAACAAATTGTATCTTCATGACCTTAGTATTCTGCCTTAGTTCTGAGACAGTGAACAAGTTCCCAATAAACTCTTAACGTTCTCATTCTGAAAGTTTCTTATATACTCCTGGAAAATGGATCTAAGTGGCTTCCTATATTTGTAACAGTAGATTGCCAGATGCTCCAACACAAAATATGCCCTTGCCAGATGCTTCAACACAAAACATGGTCAATTATAGCAAAGTTGGGATTGCTATTGTGTAATTGAAACTGAACAGTGAGTTCAATAAACATACAAAACAATTGTCCACTGGAATGTTCAATAATATAATTTCCCACAAAGGCTATGGTATGCCCAGCAAATTATTTTTCCATCTTTATTGCTCTGCTGTTAAAATTAATGGATTTATCTTTCTGATTTATTTTCCAGCTTTTTCTTCTAAGGGGAAATGGAAAATTATGTGGTTCATCCACTGAAATAAAAGAAACAAGAAAGCTTCTATTTTCTCTCATTCTTGTTTTAAAAAAGTAATTGCCAGCCAGCTCTCTTGGAGGAAAACATTTATTACCATCCAGAATAAAACAACACAGAAACAAAGGGCATAACCAGGTGGACACCATAAAGTACAGTCTTCCAAACTTTGAGCCAAAGTATTCTGGCATAATTTGCATTGCTCCTTTATTCTGTCACAGGAACCAGACCGGCCCCTTATTGCTTTAACACAGGATAAATTAAAGAATTAGTGGACTATCCTGACTTATTTTTTCCTCCCAGCAAACATTAAACTGGGAGGGGGAAAAATCACCCAATTTTTCTTCTTAATGTGGAATAGGCCTAGGAAGAGACAAGTTTTAAGAGATGGCTAGACCAACAGGGTTAGCCATTTGTTAAAACCTAATACTGATCCATATGTGGGATGGGGTAGTGTCTGGCAAAGAAGTAGGGAATCCACTCTTTATTAATCAGGTCTCCAATCCTACCCAGATGGTCCATGAAATTAGAATCTGATGAAAGTGATGAGTTCCTTTGGATGCTGCTGAATCAAAGCATTTTGGTTAAAATAAAAATGGTCTTAAATAGTACTTGGCAACTATGGTTATTTCCGTTTGAGAAACTCTTGATATATTTTCAAGGAACCCTGGCTTTCTGAGAACATACTTTGAAACTATTGTTGAAGAGCCAGTAAGTGGGGAGAGTTTAAATGTATAATCTTATTAATTTTTCCAGTCATAAAAAAGAGGTTAATAATACAATATGAGTTTCCACTTTGGAAACTCAATCTATTATTCCTCAAATATATGTTCGACTCCCTTCTTTATATCCATAGATACTAGAGAATAACTAAATAGAAGTTGAATCCCAACCTCTTTATCTAATCGCCAATGCTCTCCTTGGATACCCATTTGCATAAATTAGGAGTGACACCCAAGTCAGGTCATCTTCACCTAACCAGGAGTAAAACAATTTCCTCCATTTAGCAAACAGTTTAATTGTTCTTGATAAAATTAAGAAGATGGAACAGAGGTTAGATTTTTGCAGAAGGTCTCTTCCTGCCCATACATTCAATGGTTTTGTTTCCTAATCAGCAGCATTTTTTCCTTAAAATGAAGAATAAAAATTTACTATAATTATGAACAGTTTTAAATAAATAAAGTGGCAACTTTGTAGTCCTCCTCCCACTCATTTTGTCCTTTCTTACTGTCCTTGCAATACATTTGGCTGGGAGGTGTGAAATGAGGAAGAGTTACCATTATTTCAAGACTTCATTTACAAGCAGTTCATCTTTATTCTGATAGAGACATTTTCTACAAAAGGCAGAAACATTTTTAATAGTTGAAGCAATCCCTGGTTGTAATCAGAGGTGAAGAAATAAATAATAGTTAAGCACAAAATCCCCAAACGATGATGCTTTAATGGATATGACAGACTTGGTCTATTGCAGATCCAGTATATCCAGTGGCCAAATCTGATGGCCTTTTCAATGAACTAAATGCATTTATGGCTGAAATGGAGAGTACATACATAAATCCCTTGTGGGATTGTAGTATTGTACTAAGCACTTCTTGCACTTCAGTTAAAGTGAAAATATTTTACATATGTTCCTACAAGTTTTCTTTATTTGCATCTGGACTTTAACAGTAAATTAGAATGAAAATTGTTCATCCAGGATTTCATAAAGCTACTGTCACCTAGAGGAGCAAGATCTAAGTTTGTTTTGGTCCTTTTTTCTCTTTTTTCTATAGGCTATTTATATATTTATGAAACTAGATCCTATTTATCTGATTTACTCTGGCTCTCAGGTGTAATAGTTAATACAGCACTGCTTACATATTACATGGATATTTTGAAAGGGAGCTCAGATGTAATGGGATGATAGAAGGACCAGTGCATAAAAATAAGTAACCACAAATATATTTGTTACATATATACTCTAACAAAATCTGATCCATTGCTCTAATTTTCATCAATACTAAATTAATGGAAAAGAAATTAACCTATTCTTGATTATTCCTCAGAGTTCTGCTTTAAAAGACAAACATTTTGTGTTGTTTGAGCTCCTAATTTCCGTGGGACTAAAGGAACTTTTCCTAGTTAGCCACCTAGTTAGTCTAAAAACAGACAAGAAATTTAATAATAACAAAAATCAGGCTGCATTAAGAATTCCATTTTTTTCCCCACTTCACATTTTAAACCATTTTCCTGAAGTTGCAGGAGTGGAACGGGAAAAATAGGCTAGTGCCAACATAATTTCATCACTCCAGATAATTAATTTTTGTCTTCATGAAAGAAAAAAAATGGCAGGAAAGGATAGCTTTGCAGCAATTGGGGTAAGGGTGAGGCTGTCAAGGATTGGGGTATCTGTGATCATGTGCTGCTAGCACACATGATGGTGTTTAATTGTGGAAGAACAATGAACTGGGTCCGTTACATTGTACAAAGATAGGCAAATACAGTGTTCGACTATGTTTTTATCTTGAAGGCAAAGCAAGAAAGCAAACCTTAAAATAGACTAAGAAAAATAAAACGTTGTTGAGTCAGCTGTTGAAAATACATGTAATTGCCAAGTTCCACTATTTTGATTTTCTGAAAATATATTTTCTGAAAATATAGCCTCCGCATACAGTATCTCTGTGTGGCTGTTTCCTGTGCAATGCCTACAGTTTAACAAATCTATACACTAAGGCAGGAGAACTATATGTGAAATCTACCACCCAGGCTTCTTCTATAGCCACAACCCTTTCTGCTAGATCAGTGGTTCTCAACCTTTTTAATGCCGCGACCCCAAACCGGTCGTAAGTCGAGGACTAAACCGGTCGTACGTCGAGGACTACCCAACCGGTCGTAGGTCGAGGACTTTCCCTGCCTGGGAGTGCCACGCATGCGTGGTTCTGCCCCCTGCGCCGGCCGAGGCGTAGCTGGCAAGCGGCAGAGATGGAGCAGGCCAACCACCAGCTGGCCCAGCCCAAGGGAGGTAAGGCACCCGCCGGAAAAGGGAAAAAAAATGGCAGACAAAAAAATGGCGGACAGCCTTGCTTGGCGACCCCCGTGAAATGGTCGATCGACCCCAAATGGGGTCCCGACCCACAGGTTGAGAACCACTGTGCTAGATGCATCAACCAGCTTTTGATGAAGAACAGCGACCAAAGGTTTGTTTCTGACTTGATTGCAGTTAGGACCACAACTGAGTCCAAAATTTATGTTGCTAAGGGAGACAGTTAAGTGACTTTGGCCCCATTTACAACCTTTCTTGCCACAGTTGTTAAGTGAATCCCTGCACTTTAAGTCAATAGCACGGTTGTCAAAGGAAACTGGGTTCCCCGTTTTGCTTGTCAGAAGGTCACAAAAGGGGAAGCGCATGAACCCAAGATGACGCAACTGTGAACAAGTGGCCAAGCATTTGAGTTTTGATCATGTAACCATGTGAAGGCTACAACGGCCATTAAGTGTGAAAAATGGCCATAAACCATTTTTTTCCAGTGCCATTTGAACGGTCACTAAACGAATGGTTTTAAGTCAAGGACTGCTTGTACCTATAATCCAAAGAACCTCCACCTGGCAAAGCCAGCCTTCCACTTCTCACATCCTAGCCCATATTGATGCTACAACTGAATTCAAGTATATAGAAAGCTTTTTTCTTGTGTGGGACGTTACCTCTGTCTTAAATGTATTGCGGATAGTCCTTGACTTACACAACAGACCCCCACAAAAGTACTTTTGACCATTTTTGAAGTTATGATGGATGCATGCACACAGACACAGAGACACCGACACAGATATTATCACATTTTGGGCGGTTCACAACCCAACCACAGCCATTTGGAGCATCCTGGGGTCACATGACCACAATTTAGGACATTTTCTGACAATTTATGGTGTTTACTTCTGGTCTCTGGCAAAAAAACAAACAAATGTCCACTAGGAAAAACTGATTCACTGAAAAACCACAATATTTGCTTAGTCCACCGCAAAAAATGTAAAGAAATTGGGCCTGGTCACATGACACCTCAACTTAGAATATGACCAGGGGTCTTCAAACTTGGCCCTTTTATGACTTGTGGACTTCATGCCTGAGGAATTCTGGGAGTTGAAGTCCACAAGTCACAAAATGGCCAAGTTTGAAGACCCTTGCCTTATGACTGTAATTCCAGACTTAACTATGGTCATAGATTGAGGTTTACCAGAACCAATTTTTCCAACATCTTTCTCATATGTTGAATTATTAACCCCCCACTAATGACCATGTTAGCTACAGTATGAATGTTCACTGTTCCAATCTAAGCACTTCTGGAAAGCGGGAAAGCAATATTACTCTCATCCAGGGATTTTTTTCTCATAGAACGCCCAGAACGGAGTTCCAGCACCTTTTTGGGATGGAACCTTGTAGGGTAGGCAAGGCGGGTTGTATGACATGTGTGAGTTCCAGCACCTTTTTTTTTTTTTTTTTACAAAAAAAGCACTGCTCTCATCTCTGAAAATCACTCAGAAATATCAATGAGATGCTGCAGTAAGATGCTAAAAGTACAAATGTTCATTTATTGAATTCATTACTCTTCTCTTTTAAAATTTATCTTACAATGCAAGCCTGCTGAAGAATTGGAAGAGCGCAGAGAAAAGCAACAAAAACGGTAAATGGCTTGGAGGCTAAAGCCAACAAAGAGCGGTGAAAGTAACTTTGGTCGGTTTTGCTCAAAGAAGAGATGACTAAGGGGAGACAAGAAAGACGCCTTCTGACACGTTAAGGGATGTCACAAGAAGAAGGACTGGATTTACTCTTCTTAACACTTGAGGGTAAAGACAAGAACTAGTGGGTGGAAGCTTTTATTTTTAATATATATATATTATTTTCTTCAAGAGAAAGCTAAAATACAAACTACAAAACTAAAAAAAAAACCACCCAAAAACCTAAAAACACAAAAAAGAAAAAAACATACACAAAACAATCAAAACATTAAAAAAGTGCATCAAAGAAAAACACACACACACACATACACATATTATCCCCTCTAGCTGAATACTGATTTATATTACTACAACATTAGTTCCCACCCCTTGCGTGGGTGGAAACTTTATAGTGAAAGATCCAAACTTGAACTAAGGAGAAGTTTCCTCACAGGACTATGTAAACCAGTCAACACATTCTCAATTTTTAAATGTATCTACCAGCCCCAAATACCTAGCTGCCTATCATGATCCACAACCTGGTAGACTTTTATTAACCGTAAGTTTTCATGGACAGAAAGCAGATATCCTTTCAGTAGATTTCCCCTGTTCCACCACAAACAATCAGAAGATTTTGTGGATCATATCATCCTTATTTAAATTAGGGAGGAGAGTGGAAAGTGTGGGAAAAATTCTACTCCACTCCTTGAAAAACAGATTGCTTATCGCTCACTCTTTCTCATTTCTACTTAGATCTGTAGACCAGGAGTCCCTAACCTGTGGGCCACGACCCAGTGGCCAATCATGTGAGTGGCTGGCTTTTTGAGCCCAACATTTCAATTGCCAAGCAAGACAGTTGTTAAGTGAACTTTGCTCCATTTTACAACCTTCCTTGCCACAGTGGTTAAGAGATTTGCTGCAGTTGTTNGGCCGAGGCGTAGCTGGCAAGCGGCAGAGATGGAGCAGGCCGACCACCAGCTGGCCCAGCCCAAGGGAGGTAAGGCACCCGCCGGAAAAGGGGAAAAAAATGGCGGACAAAAAAATGGCGGACAGCCTTGCTTGGCGACCCCCGTGAAATGGTCGATCGACCCCAAATGGGGTCCCGACCCACAGGTTGAGAACCACTGTGCTAGATGCATCAACCAGCTTTTGATGAAGAACAGCGACCAAAGGTTTGTTTCTGACTTGATTGCAGTTAGGACCACAACTGAGTCCAAAATTTCTGTTGCTAAGGGAGACAGTTAAGTGACTTTGGCCCCATTTACAACCTTTCTTGCCACAGTTGTTAAGTGAATCCCTGCACTTTAAGTCAATAGCACGGTTGTCAAAGGAAACTGGATTCCCCGTTTTGCTTGTCAGAAGGTCACAAAAGGGGAAGCGCATGAACCCAAGATGACGCAACTGTGAACAAGTGGCCAAGCATTTGAGTTTTGATCATGTAACCATGTGAAGGCTACAACGGCCATTAAGTGTGAAAAATGGCCATAAACCATTTTTTTCAGTGCCATTTGAACGGTCACTAAACGAATGGTTTTAAGTCAAGGACTGCTTGTACCTATAATCCAAAGAATCTCCACCTGGCAAAGCCAGCCTTCCACTTCTCACATCCTAGCCCATATTGATGCTACAACTGAATTCAAGTATATAGAAAGCTTTTTTCTTGTGTGGGACGTTACCTCTGTCTTAAATGTATTGCAGATAGTCCTTGACTTACACAACAGACCCCCACAAAGGTACTTTTGACCATTTTTGAAGTTATGATGGATGCATAACACAGACACAGAGACACAGACACAGATATTATCACATTTTGGGCGGTTCACAACCAGCTCACCTTTACAGCCATTTGGAGCATCCCGCGGTCACATGACCACAATTTAGGACATTTTCTGACAATTTATGGTGTTTACTTCTGGTCTCTGGCAAAAAAACAAACAAATGTCCACTAGGAAAAACTAATTCACTGAACAACCACAATATTTGCTTAGTCCACCGCAAAAAAATGTAAAGAAATTGGGCCTGGTCACATGACACCTCAACTTAGAATATGACCAGGGGTCTTCAAACTTGGCCCTTTTATGACTTGTGGACTTCATGCCTGAGGAATTCTGGGAGTTGAAGTCCACAAGTCACAAAATGGCCAAGTTTGAAGACCCTTGCCTTATGACTGTAATTCCAGACTTAACTATGGTCATAGATTGAGGTTTACCAGAACCAATTTTTCCAACATCTTTCTCATATGTTGAATTATTAACCCGCAACTAATGACCATGTTAGCTACAGTATGAATGTTGACTGTTCCAATCTAAGCACTTCTGGAAAGCGGGAAAGCGATAGTACTCTCATCCAGGGATTTTTTTCTCATAGAACGCCCAGAACGGAGTTCCAGCACCTTTTTTGGATGGAACCTTGTAGGGTAGGCAAGACGGGTTGTATGACATGTGTGAGTTCCGGCACCTTTTTTTTTTTTTTTTTTTTACAAAAAAAGCACTGCTCTCATCTCTGAAAATCACTCAGAAATATCAATGAGATGCTGCAGTGAGATGCTAAAAGTACAAATGTTCATTTATTGAATTCATTACTCTTCTCTTTTAAAAATTATCTTATGATGCAAGCCTGCTGAAGAATTGGAAGAGTGCAGAGAAAAGCAACAAAAATGGTAAATGGCTTGGAGGCTAAAGCCAACAAAGAGCGGTGAAAGTAACTTTGGTCGGTTTTGCTCAAAGAAGAGATGACTAAGGGGAGACAAGAAAGAAACCTTCTGGAGGAAGGATAGGAAAGTGGATGAGGGCGGAGGCAAGGCGGGGACTGCCGAGCGTTTCCGACAATGTATTGACTTGGATTGTTTTTTCTGTTTGTGTATACAAATGCATCATATTGTTACTTATTGTTTAATTATAAAAATCAATAAAAAATTTATTAAAAAAAGAAAGAAAGAAACCTTCTGACACGTTAAGGGATGTCACAAGAAGAAGGACTGGATTTACTCTTCTTAACACTTGAAGGTAAAGACAAGAACTAGTGGGTGGAAGCTTTTATTTTTAATATATATATATTATTTTCTTCAAGAGAAAGCTAAAATACAAACTACAAAACTAAAAAAAAAAACCACCAAAAAACCTAAAAACACAAAAAAGAAAAAAAACATACACAAAACAATCAAAACATTAAAAAAGTGCATCAAAGAAAAACACACAC
The DNA here is from genome assembly GCF_001527695.2 of Protobothrops mucrosquamatus. Lineage (NCBI taxonomy): Eukaryota > Metazoa > Chordata > Lepidosauria > Squamata > Viperidae > Protobothrops > Protobothrops mucrosquamatus. The sequence continues at coordinate 290,257 of NW_015387096.1, forward strand.
ACACACATACACATATTATCTCCTCTAGCTGAATACTGATTTATATTACTACAACATTAGTTCCCACCCCTTGCGTGGGTGGAAACTTTATAGTGAAAGATCCAAACTTGAACTAAGGAGAAGTTTCCTCATAGGACTATGTAAACCAGTCAACACATTCTCAATTTTTAAATGTATCTACCAGCCCCAAATACCTAGCTGCCTATCATGATCCACAACCTGGTAGACTTTTATTAACCGTAAGTTTTCATGGACAGAAAGCAGATATCCTTTCAGTAGATTTCCCCTGTTCCACCACAAACAATCAGAAGATTTTGTGGATCATATCATCCTTATTTAAATTAGGGAGGAGAGTGGAAAGTGTGGGAAAAATTCTACTCCACTCCTTGAAAAACAGATTGCTTATCACTCACTCTTTCTCATTTCTACTTAGATCTGTAGACCAGGAGTCCCTAACCTGTGGGCCACGACCCAGTGGCCAATCATGTGAGTGGCTGGCTTTTTGAGCCCAACATTTCAATTGCCAAGCAAGACAGTTGTTAAGTGAACTTTGCTCCATTTTACAACCTTCCTTGCCACAGTGGTTAAGAGATTTGCTGCAGTTGTTNNCTCACTCTTTCTCATTTCTACTTAGATCTGTAGACCAGGAGTCCCTAACCTGTGGGCCACGACCCAGTGGCCAATCATGTGAGTGGCTGGCTTTTTGAGCCCAACATTTCAATTGCCAAGCAAGACAGTTGTTAAGTGAACTTTGCTCCATTTTACAACCTTCCTTGCCACAGTGGTTAAGAGATTTGCTGCAGTTGTTAAGTTCGTAACATGGTTTTTAAGTGAATCTGGCTGCCTCATTAACTTTGCTTGTCAGAAGGCCACAAAAGGCTGCAACTGTCATAAAGATGAGTCAGTTGCCAAGCGGCTGAATTTTGATCACGTGACGCTGGGGATGCTGCAACGGTTTTAAGTGTGAAAAGTTATTTTTTTCAGTGCCATTGTAACTTCAAAAGGTCAATAAACAAACTGTTGTAAGCCGAGGACTATATGTACAAGGCATGCAGATTGGCCTTCATAGGGGATATCTACTTGCAAAAGTAATGGCTTCCAGTATGGCTTATGTAGGGATTGACTGGGTTAGCAGAATTAATTGATGCTCCCAGAGAAGTGAGGTTGATTGAATTTCAATGTCCTGTTCATCGATTTTAAAAAGACTGCCAACTGTTTTGAAATTTAAAATTGTAACATCGGACTGCAGGCAGCTGTGTTCCACAACTATGATCCCAACCCTTCTCTGCCCATTCAGAAGTCACTTAATTCATGGGGTTGCTTAAAGAGCTTTAATTTGGTATTAGATTTTCTTTTTAATAAAAGCTATCAAGTTCGATTTGTCATTCTGGATTCGTAACGAAGAGAAAAGAATATATTAGCTTTGCTATCATTTATAGGTCTCACGTTAGAAGAATATGGTGTGTACCGTATCTTAATTTTAGACCTGAAAATTATTTAACAACTACTTTGAAAATATAGGAAGTAGGAAATGTGTGAATGCCTGAATGCTTTTACATAAATATGATAACTCTATACCAGATTTATTTATGAAATGTATATCCCCTCACTCCATTACAATCCAAATAAATACTATATCCAGATGTGAAGGACTGGATTTACTTAAGCTATTTAACAGAATAGGGGAAACATGACATTTCATTTTGACCAGGAGTTTCCAGATTTTTATTTTTATTTTTTGCTTTTGCTCTGGGGAAGATGGATACAATTATTGAACCCCTTTGTTGGGGCTACTGCTGTGGAAAAGTGGGGGCGGGAGGGAAACACCAAAGGAAAACTTTTATTTCTTACCACGTCAATGGCTTCACAGATCTGTTTCTTCAGAATAGAAAAATCATGTTCTGAGTGATCCAGATGTTATTTCTGTTTATATGCCCTTTTAATTATGTGAAATTCTGCTAAAAAGAAAACCAAGTCTATTAAAACAGATGTTCAACCTGTAGAAGTTCAACTTATATAAACCAAGAATTGGCTATGCATTTGGTATTTCTCTAAGCCTTTGTTTTGATCATATGATTTTAATTTATGATCTAGGGATAACTATTGATGCAGTTTGCTCTCCATAGCAAACCTGGAGTAACTGCTCAAAGTTGCTTCCATAGATTTAAGATTAGCACCAACACCTTTTACCAGCACTTCATATCAAAAAGGCACCTTAACCCTTCATATGTAAAAGGATCTGCAACTTGGTGATAAACACAGTACACCAACCATAGGTTTCTACATCTGATACACACTTTTAGGATTTTGGATTTAAGATTGGTTCTTCTATTGCAAAGATGAGAACCTTTTTAGACTTTAGCTCTCATCAATCCAAACTGCAAGGCCACTCATAAGGGTTGATGAGAGTTGTTATCCCAATGTTCCTATAGAGCTTGATATTCGGTTGCCCTCCAATTTAAACAAAAAATAGTCCTGAGGAATAAATAAAATTGATTGAAAGTTTCATTCATTTCATTTCATTCTTAGCTTTGTGACCGGAATTACAACTGCAATCTCTGGTAGCTCCTTTGAAATTGTCATCATAGGGTGTGACTATATACATTTACAGTTAATGAAGACTGCATAGGGATATACAATGTATAAGAGCCTTAGTGGCGCAGTGGTTAGAATGCAGTATTGCAGGCTAACTCTGCCCACAGCCTGCAGTTTGATCATGACGGGGCTCAAAGCTGACTCAGCTTCCATCCTTCTGAGGTCGGTAAAATGAGGACTCAGATTGTTGGAGGCAATACGCTGTTATTTGTAAACTACTCAGAGAGGGCTGTAAAGCACTATGGAGAGATATATAATTGCTTGTGCTAAGTGTTATAGTTACAAACAGATGTAGTTCTGTTTCTGCTTCGTTTCTGAAACAGTCTATGCACCGCCTCTAAAAAAGCGCAAATTCACCTTTCCGCTTTCTCTAGTCCAGGGGTGTCAAACTCGCAACGTCACGTGATGTGTCGTGACGTATCGCAACTTTTTTTCCATTGCTGGCAATGGGGTGGGCATGGTTTTGCCATGATGCATCCGGCCCGTGGGCCGGCAGTTTGACACACCTGCTCTAGTCCATCACATTTCACATCTATTTTTTTAAAAATTATTAAGTTTGTTTTTATTTTGTTTTATATATGCATTAAAATGTTGTCCTAAGAAAGAAAAAGTATTTATAATTCACACAAAGGCTAGTGAAAACATGAGATGAGTTGATTATGGCTCTCCTTGGCTGAAAACTGGAAGAACCAGGTATCTCTGAACTCAGTCTTGGACAAAGAGTTTTACATTTTAAGGAAATGCTAGTGTAATAAATTCACCATTGTCACCTGTTGAAGCTCTAGCTGACTAGATGTCTATTCAGAACTATATGCCCCATTTATTTCAGCAAATCAGGTCTAGAATTGGAGCCTACATCTACTGAGGTGAATTATTCCACTTGTTCTGAAATTTTCTTTTTCACTGACCTCGTTCATTTGAGATATACTGTATGAATATCCTACATGTGAAGAATTTCCTAAATGAGAGTTCTATTACATGGGAATCACTCATCTGGGAATGTAGATTCCTGCATATGACAGCTCATATTGCAATCCTCGTCAGCTGGAACACTTTTTCATTGCAGACCATCCTTTCCTAAACTTGGATTCCTGAATCTTGAACCTGAGCATCTACTATCCCTGATTGTTGGTCTTGATAAATGGGAGTTGCTCTAAATCAGTGTCCTGAACATTGAGGTTATTCCTTTGGGAAATACAGAGTCCAGAGTCCAGGGGAAGTGTGAAAAACTATTTAGTTATATTGTAGTAAACCCGTCTTTTCCAAAGTTTAATTTGTTCATTTATTCCCTTGTATGCATTTTGTTGTTCGAATTTTTATTCAAGTGTGTAGCTTAAGATTCATTAATAAAGGTGTGATGAGAAATAATTTTAGGAACCCTTGCTATGAATCAACCTAGGAACTTAAGGCTTGAGATCTAAGTAGGACTTTGTAATCTAAAATTCAATGAGGGTTAAAATAATCTTATGTACTTCAGGCCTGCCTTTTCCATTCATGGAAGATCCACCTGGAGTCTTGAATGCCTGAAGCCTGGAAGATGGAAAATATGACTTTTCAATAGTTGCAGTGGAAAGTTAATGAAAAGTCAATCAGTTTTCATTCTGTAAACATTAATTAGCAGGAAAAATATATAGGTAGCTGTAACTTTGAAAAGGATGTGTATTTTCTTAACACAAAACCTTTGATCATTTTTGTAATAAGAGTGTAAAGTTAGAACGATCTTTTCCTGCAGAGTATCATGCGTATAATATATATTTGAAGGTATCTTGCTTAAAAGGTAGATGAAGATGTCAATCTTGGTTTTAAATATAATGTATCTGATAGTTCAGTGCTTTGAAGTAAGCTGTATATGGATTTTTTTTTTCTGTCAGTGAAACTCACTAACTGTTAATTTAACCTTTTTATTCTCTGGTTCGCAAGACAAAGAATGAAAAGTTTGAAAAACAAAATTAAAGGAACAGAAAATATTTCTTTGATGCGAAGTTCTCACTAGGATGACATCATGAAGCACTTCATTATGTTTTGACTGAAAGTTGAAAACTCATGAAAAGCAGGACTTGATGCTTAGTATAAAATTAAATATTATTACTTTTCTATCATTTACTGTTATTCTTCAATACAATATTTCTAGCACAACTTGCCCAGAATTTAGTTTTCTACTCAAAAGATAAATTCTTTAAAACACTGGTAAAATTACGATTAAGATAAAATTTACACAGGTGAATATTCAGCCTTAGGCTGCGGTTATTCACTCATTTTGTCAAAATGGTTCTTATATTCACCTTCTAATAAAGAAGAAATATAAAAGTAAAATGCAGCAGTCTCTGTATCCCCAAGAGCTCCAACGTGCTTCTTCATAGCTAATTTGTGAATTGGGAAGCCCTGACATCAGTCATTTGGCAAAGTGCCCAAAACATGTTTTGAAAATAGGTCTACACGAATGGTCGGGTTTTGCAAACCGTTAGAAAGGTAATCTAAATTTATTTCTTAATTTCGACAAGAAAAGTTAACAAGCTTATGTTTATAAATCTATTCGAAAACTTTACCGAAAGGTTTTACTCTGATGATGTTTATTTTTTTCGAAAAAAACAACTTACTCTGCCGACAACCTCTCTAAAGTGTATTGAAGATTTTCAGTGCTATATTTGGCTGGAATTCTCTTAAATATATACTCGGTGCTAAGCTCAGACTTCTTGCTGGAAAACATCTGGACATCTAAAACACAACACCAAAAGAAGTAGATAAATAAAGCCATAATGCTGTTCTTGTCTAACAGGAAGTTGTGATGGGGGTTGCTTTAGTTGGAATTTAATGAAATTTCTGTTTCATTTTTAAGAAGTCCTAAGTAGCATGTGTTAGTACAATGGTAAAAGTGTAAATTGTTCCTTGACCTGTTGCCTTCATAATACAGTAATGAATGACAGAGAGAATAATGGAAGCCATTTATTTGAGAATCAGATGGAAGTTTAGTAAACAAGTCCCTAAATTTTAAATCTGTATATTTGTACTTGTGGAGAGAGAGAGCCCATTTCGTGTAGTGGTTTAAGGCACCAAGCTAAGAGTTCTAATCCTATCTTAGGTCTGATGCCAACTGTTTAACCTTGAGATAGTCATTCTCAAGGTTAAACAAAGGCAATGGCAAACCATTTCTGAAAACCACACTTCTATCACGCTAAACCACACTTCTATCACGCTAAACCTTTGCTTTTTTTTGATCAGATAAGTTACTTCACAGAGTGTAGGGATGCTGTGGACATAATGTAACTTTCAGGAAAACATTTGACAAACTATTCCTTGACGTATTGATTAAAATATGTTATAGAAAGGCAGATCCCAGATGAATGTCAGGAAGAAAATCCTAATTATATAAATGGATAAACTATTTAAATGTGCTTTGATACACCTGATATGGTCTGATCATGCTGAAATAGTTTTTTTCTATGATAATCTATGACTGCTGTAAAACTTTGTTCTTTAACAATGCTCATGATTTTTATTAAGTAACAAAATCCCAATATAGCAGCTTTTGCGTTACATTGCCTAAAGCAGACATGTCAAACTCACGACATCATGTGACATCGCACAACGTACCGGGACGGTTTTGCCACTGCCTGCAATGGGGTGGGCGTGGCTTCCGGATGACGCGTCCAGCCCGTGGGCCGGCAGTTTGACACTTCTGGCCTAGAGAATAACACAACTGCCTGCAGTATGTTCTTCTTAAAGGGGTTCATATGAAAAGCTGATGTTCCTAATTTCAAAAGTATGGTTATGTTTGGTAGTCACCCAAGAGCAGGTGTGAGATTCAAAAAGGTTTGAATACGCTGTCACAAATGTGCATCTAGTGAGAGATTTGCTTAGGATGTAATCATTGCAATTCTGAGAACAGAACTTTTCCATCTGGCCACCATGTGCTCTATCCATTGAATCTGGCAGTATGAGAGCTGCCTCCAAAAGTGCTATGCGCTACTACAGATGTTCCAATGAAACTGTGAGGGCTACAATCAAAATTCTGCTAGGGCAACAAACAATACCTGTAATCTAAATACTGTTAACTCTCATTGTTATGACCTTTAACTGGGCAGAACGATGCATCATAGGGCAACAATTTTTAAACCAAGGTACTAGCATACAGAATATGTCCAAAATCTGGGACCCACTATTTCTGAAAGAATGAAATTAGGGGAAATTGTGGCTGCTTCAGTGCTATTGGCTGCTGCTGGGCTATTGCTGTGGTCATGTGACCTTCATTTGCGACATTCCATTTCCCAGCCGGTCTTGCAAACCCTTGCAAGGAATGGATTCCTTATATGGCTCTTAAAGAAACAACAACTTTAAAGTGCCCCAGCATATAGAACCTTACTCATCAAAGCAAGCACCTTGAAGTGCACTCATGCACATCTGCGCCTAGATACAGGTAGTCTTCAACAAATGACCACAACTGAGCCCAAAATTTTCATTGCTAAGTGAGACATTTGTTAAGTGGGTTTTGCCCCATTTTACGACCTTTCTTGCCAGTTATTAAGTGAATCATTGCAGTTGTTAAGTTAGTAACATGGTTGTTAAGGGAATCTGGTTTCCCCATTGACTTTGCTTGTCAGAAAGGTGCAAAAGGACACGACTCTAGGACACTAAAACCGTCATAAATACGAGTCAGTTGCCAAGCATCTGAAATTTGATCACATGACCACAGAGATGCTGTAACAGTTGTAACTGTGAAAAATGGTCATAAGTCACTTTTTTCAATGATGTTGTAACTTTGAACGGTCATTAAACAAACTGACTTGTACTGCATATATGTTTTGGGGGACCCAATATAGAGAAAAAAAAGCTAATCTTCTCCTTCCGTTATATCTTTGAATAATTTCTTCTAACAACGTAACAATTAAATTTATCCTTTATGAACAATCAAATATAAGGACAATGTTGATGTAGGAGATGATCAGGTTGTGCCTGAGGGGTTAAACGTGCAATCAGTCTCTAGTCCAGTGGTGGCAAACCTATGGCACGGGTGCCAGAGGCGGCACTCAGAGCCCTCTCTGTGGGCACGCGTGCCGTCGCCCCAGTCCTAGGCCTGCAGCTGGGTTTTATAAAACCTTTTCACTTTAGGCCTCCGCCACCATGTACAAAAAAAAAGGTTCAATCAATCAGTCAATTTCAACTTCTTGTGGGAAAAAGAAAGATCTTGCAAAGTTGGAATTGATTGAATTTTTTAGTCCCACCCAGTCTGCTGTTACCACCGCAGCCACGCCCACCCAATGGGCTACACCCACCCGGCACGATGTAGAAGTGAGTTTTGGGTTGCAGTTTCGACACTCGGTCTCTAAAAGGTTCGCCATCACTGCTGTAGTCCCTTTGTGCCCACAAGAGATCTAAGTCCCGCCCACCTCAAATTCTGTTGGCTCTTATCTGCCACCAATTTGCTTTGAACTGCCTGGACTCCCGATTTCCTGCAAGTGACAAATAAATGTTTTATTGTGAAACAAAAATACCCAATAAACTATTATTGATTTTCTCTTCATTCTTGTTATGAGAACTTCAGAAATATGACTGGCTTGCCTAGTTGGGGGGGGGGGAGTTTACTACAGTATTTGGTGCAAAAGAAGCTAGTATTTGGAGAAACAGACTAGCTATGCAACGGAGCAAACCAAAGGGGACAAACTTGAAAACGCTCAGAGATATAACCTCAAATGAATTTGCCAACTTACATAAGTGCAGAAGACTTTGGAGAAAATTACAGAGAGTTCCAAAGGTCTTAGTTGTTCATGATACCTCGGTGTCCTTATGACTTATACACACCGAACCGTTTCAAGGACCCAAGTCTGGGTGTTCCAAACTACAGATATCTTCTATTGTCCAAATTCTAATCCTACCGTCCCGAGGATATAATTGTGAATTCATTTCATGACGAAACACGATCCTCTTAATATTGACGTTAACATTCCAATTTGCCTTCAGAGGTTATCAAAATGGGAGGGTGCAGATTAAAAATAAATCTTTGCAATTTTTTTTTAAAAAAGCTTTTAGGTTTCCTGCACCAAAAATGAAATCTAAAAATAATTATTTCCATAACATATCTGTCATAATGCAATGCCTATACATAGTATTTCCCACTCTCCATGTTCTGAAGTGTACCGGAAAAATTTTCCTGAGCACCCCACGGTTCGCATTAAAAGCAAAAATTTGAACAGCTATGTGTAAATTAATTATAAGCAGCATATGGGTAAGGGAACAATCTAGTTCAAAGGATGATTAATCATCTCCAGTTCAAGGCATGTTAAACAAAATTGATTTGTTCCAGACTTCTGGATCCCCAAACCAAACCCTTTTGTTTCCACAAACTAACATACATTCATACAGAAAACTCAGAAAATTTATTCTAGTTCATGGGAGCACTGACTACAATAAACAACATATTCTCTGTGGGAACCTTTTTTATTGGGATAAAGCCACTAAATATCTTGTTGGTGGCCCCACTTATTCAAGTTACTTAATAACCTTGATCCTGCTTTTTTTTGGTACCATTATGCATTTCAGCAATGCATACATTTTCTTTACCAATTTAAGTTGGCCATATTTTCCTCTCCATAATCCTTATTCAGCAGAACGTTTAATGAAAAGGATTTTGTATTTCAAAAACAGTAGTGAGAAGGAGCATTGAAGGGCAAACAACTGCATTCTATTAAAACAAAATAGGTGTCTTCATCTGTTTGACCCTTCTTGACTGCCAAATTGGACATGTTGAGTTCCACTTACTTACCACCAGGATGTCCCAAAGGTGCTTTTTCAAGAGATAACTGGACTTTCTTTTCTTTGAAGACGATTCGCTTCTTGGATGAGAAGTGAAACATCTTCAAAGAAAAACAAGAAAATCCAGTTGCCTCTTGAAAAAGCACCTTTGGATCTGGATGACTGAGAATCTCCATAGACATTTACCACCGATCCATTCGTAACCTAGCAGAGGGGTAGGCAACCTTGGCTCTTTTATGACTCGTGGACTTTAACTCCCAGAATTCCTGCTGCCTCAGGAATTCTGGGAGTTGAAGTCCACGAGTCATAAAAGAGCCAATGTTGCCTACCCCTGACCTGGCATATATCAGACTATTAAATACATGCCTTACAGCAGGGCTTTTCAACCTTTTCACACATTGTACCACTTTTAGGACATGACAATATTTGAGTACCACCAGTGCTTAGCAAGGTGCCAAAAAGGGGTGGGGAATTTTGGGTTTTACTGATTAGATTCATTTGTTGTTATATATGGTTAATGGCTAGTTTATAATATTATGGAAAAATAAAAAGTTGAGGTTCAATGTTAATGCTTCCTTCTACTGCAATAGAGGAAGTCTGTTTTTTCTCTTCTCCCCCTCACTTTTTCCCTTTTTCCTCCCCACTGTGTCCTACTATTTGCTTTTATGTTTTTGTATTTTACTCTATAATCTAATAAAATATTATAAACTGTAGAAAAAGAAGAAAAAAGTACCAGTTTTAATTTCTTCGGTGGCTGTTTCTTTGCTGAATCAGTTGTTAAGAAATTCAGAGTGCATAATAGCAATAGCACTTATATACCGCTTTACAGCATCTTAAGCGGTTTAGAGTCAGCATATGCCCCCCAAACATCTGGGCCCTCATTTTACCAACCTCGGAAGGATGGAAGGCTGAGTCAACCTTGAGCCAGTGAGGATCAAACCCCTGGCAGTCAGCAGAATCAGCCTGCAATACTGCATTCTAACCACTGCACCACCATGGCTCATAATAATAAGCCAGATCTTACTTTGTCTATATTTGTGCTTCCTTCTGGATATGTGGCCTTCCAGTCCCAAGGTCTTCTAGCCAGCAAGCCCATAGTTGGGTGTTCAGGAACTGAACTTTTATGTCTAGAAGCTGCCAAAATTTAGAAATGCTGGCCTACATAGATTAGAAAGTGTTTAATTACTGAGCATCAAAACAATGAAAAATAAATATCCCACCACTGAATAGCCCTTCTCCACAAATGATCTTTCAGGATTAAACTTTACTGAAACAGTTTTATTCTACAGTATAGAAAGCACTTGCACAAACACTGTAAAATAACATTTTGCCTTCTCAGAATAACAGAACTACCAACCTACCATTTTGCTTCTGCCAAAGCATATTTTCCTCTCTAAACCCGGCCTGTAAAATTAAGGCTGCTAAAAATACATGGTTTATTTTTTGTAGTTTGTAATTCACAATGGCTTTCTTGGGAGGTGGAGCTGTTAAATTGGTATGTGGATAAGCACCTGGCATGTTTGCAAGGAAGGGCCTTCACCAGGAATAATTGTGTGGCTGCAGTGATAATTAAAAAGAGGAATTGGCATGACAAATGCTTTGGTGGGAAAGACTTCAAGTTGGGCAGGTGGTTGCTGGGTGTCTAAAAACTACTCTGCAAATTAGATGGTGCAGATGAGCCATGAAGAACTACGTGTAGCTTTTTCTTCTTTAAGTATACTGTACTGTATGTTTCCATAAGATTGTTTTAATAGCTCTATTGGTGTTGGAAAGAAATTAAAACAGACATTAGGCAGATCATAATATGCTCAGCCATTATGGTTGGCTGCAGATCAGAATCAAGTTGTTCAAATTTAGCCATTGTGGCTTATAAGCCATGGTTTGTAATTCAGTGTTCTATGCAAACGCAGTTACTAAGCTAGGAAGCAGCATCTAACAAACCATAGTTGATCTAGAAGCAGTTAAGCAGGGTTGATGGGAAGTTAGATGGGGGAACCAGAATCAAGAGCAGTCAAACCATTTTGCAGCGCATCTCAGAAAATGACACAGACTGTCCCTGTGGCCAGTAGGAGTTGATCCCAAATCAAGAGACTTTATCTTGTTACTGCAGTTTATTTAAATGTCTATGGAGATTAAATGCCTATGGCAGTTTATTTACTACTGCACAGAATAAAGTTATGTGTAATCAGAACTGTGGTAATTTGTAGGAAAACATTTTATTTGGCAAGAAAAGATGGCAACTCCGGGATCTGGCACCAGACATCAGTCTGGACCAGTTCAGGAGACCTGGGATTGTAGAACAATCCGGACTGGAGATTAAATCAGGAAGTAACACAAGGAAACAAGCCAGGATGATTTAGAGCAATAAATATTGGAAAACCAAGCAAGCCTTAAAAGAAAAAAAAAATTGGCTTGTTATTCAAGCATTGCTCCTATGCAGTTGATGGCTTTTAATATTCCTTTCTGCCCAGCTGATCCAGCAGCGTCAGTCTAAACCTGGAAGGTGCTTTGCTAAGGAAATGCCCACAGGGGCACCAGGTCAGGTGAATCACATCTGAGGTTTCCTGGGAAAGCTGCAGTTTGCCCTTTTGACACTTCATGCAACAGCAATTCCTGCAGGAGGGAAGAAACTGTTTCTTAGATTGTGGCATCCCCTCCAAAATAGTTATTTTGATGGTCAGAAACAGCCCTGTAAACTAGGCCCAGAAACATACTATGTATATCATTATAGTGATAATGTATGAACCTAAAAACACTCCATTTCAGTTAGGACTTTAGCAGACATATTTTCCACAAGCAATTTTGGGAAAGTTTTCAAAGTACATTGCAATATCCCATAAAAGAGCAATTCCTCTTTACAACCTGACTGAATATACAAAGCTGGGATTCCACACAATGTTCTGGAACATTCTGCAGATAGTCCTCGTTTAGTGATTGCAACTGGAGCCAGGAAATTGGTCATTAAACCAGTCACTAAATAAAAATCGCATGACTGTGACTCTGCCTTCAATTTTATTTCAGCTTTCAATAGCTTCTTGCTACTTCCTTCAGCTGAACTGGTGTTCTTTCTCTTTGAGGACACTTTGGTATGGAGTAAATAAGCAAATGAAAATAAGAGCAGAGCGATGCTGCTGAGGTCGTAAATGCGAGGACCTGTTCCAAAGCTTTTTTAGTACTATGATAACTTTGGTCACTAAACCAGGCAGTCACTAAGCAACTACTCTAAAATTATTGAAGCATCTGGATGCCTTAAACTCCTCTTGATACAAGAAATCTTATGCAAGTTAGAATATCTTTTAAGGAATTCCTCAAGGCAGCACATTATGGAGAGAAACCATTAAGATTGTACTATCACACTCAAATCATTCTTAGCAAAACGATTTATAGCACCTCCATGCCATGACTAGGAAATAGAGATAAAAGTTGTCTCTTGGTTCTGAAACACCAGTAATAGTCTATTTGGCAAACTAGATTAAAGCGGGTCGGGCCTCAAGTTGCCTTGAGAGACTTCGGCTTCTGCTCTAAATTCTGCTTTCCCAGACACTTAACAAATCAAAAGCATATGAGAGCAGGAGCATTCCTCCCCTTGAAACTCTCAAGCACAGGGAGAAACCAATTGATAATGCACTATTCCTTCCCTTCTCCCAATCCAGAGTCTTTTAGTTCTTCAAAGTTTATATGGACTATAGACAATAACCCAAGTCCACTTTTCTATAATAAAATTCCAAGAATCTGGGAGAAACTCTTAGCTTAAACATTTGCATAAAGCTGGAGGGATTAAAATCTAGATTAGCAAAACTCAGAGCGAAAAAAACCAAAACTAAACCTTTTACCAGTGCAGGCAAATCCAACAATCCTGGATTAGGTGAACTGTACTTGTTATGTTATGATCGTCATCTTTGAAAATATTATCAACAAATGACAAAAGGCCATCACAGATAAAATATTCTTGGTGGATATCACCTCCCAAATTAACTCCGTTGCCCAAGTAGGATATTTTTTAGGGGGGGGGGATTTTAAAGATATTCAATAATGATAGTCATGCCAGCACTCCTCTTTCTTGTCTGGATTACTTGTTTCTCTATTACCTGCATTCCTAGGGTACACAAAAAAACTGATAAAACGATGAGAGTCAGAATGGGGCATTTGGGTTATGAACTAACCACTCAGAAATCCAAATTAAAATACCCCTAATAATGGGTAACTGGTTCCTCTGGTTTGGTCACTAGGAAGTTAAAAAAATGAATCACATTATGCCTTCCTGAAACTTAAATGTATTTTGTGTCCTCCATTCTGAACTAACGGAAAGCCAGTCTCATTCTTTTTCCTTGTAACTTCCTTATCGGTAAAGTGCCATTTTTCTTCTTCGGGTTACTTTATTTAAAGCTAAATATACCAGATCTTTCAATCTGTCTTTAGGTTTCTCGAACATGATTCTCTTCATCCTTCTTTGAACCTATTCCATTGTGATCCTTCTTTAAAGTATGGTGCCCAAAATTGGATTTATTCCTTGGGAGTCTCAACAATGCAAAAGAAAATTTATTACTTCCTGTGATTTAGAAATGATGCTTCTCTTGATGCAGCCNCTAAATATACCAGATCTTTCAATCTGTCTTTAGGTTTCTCGAACATGATTCTCTTCATCCTTCTTTGAACCTATTCCATTGTGATCCTTCTTTAAAGTATGGTGCCCAAAATTGGATTTATTCCTTGGGAGTCTCAACAATGCAAAAGAAAATTTATTACTTCCTGTGATTTAGAAATGATGCTTCTCTTGATGCAGCCCAAAATTGCATTTTCTTTCTTTGCAGCCTTCTCAGACTGCAGTCAAGAACTACTGTATTACAAGATTTTTTTCATTTACTATTAGCAAGCCAGGTATACCACTTTTTTATTTCTGCATTGGATTACTGTTTCTAAGTGAACAACTATCCATTTGTCTTCCTTAAATTTCACTATGTTACCTTCACCCATTTGTTTTATCTACCAAAATTGTTCTAAAGTTTATCTCTGTCTTCTAGGGTTGGGTTGTTTTTTTTTAAATGTTTTGCTTCTTTCCCTTTTGGACAGCAATGATGTGTTTATTTTTATTCTTCTTGTTTTTAAAGCCACATAGAATCATTTGGATTGGGTACTCTCTATGTAAAATAAATATTAATAACTATTGCATCCATTTTTGTGTTATCTGATAATCTGATAAACATTCCTGCCACTTCTTCATCCTGGTTATTAGTAAAAATATTGATAAGTATAGTATCCAAGATTGAACCGGTGATGTTCCATGTGAATCGCACCCCAACTTGATAAGCCCTATTTGAGAGTTATTTTCAAGCCAGATATTAGCTATTCAGTAGTCATTCCTTCAGCCTGTAGACAAGTAGTTTGGTAATATATCACAAGATGCTTCCTGAAATAGTGTGCTGAAATAAAAATGTATTACTCTACAGCATTCTTAGAATGTTATGAAATTACCTGATCAAAAACCAAGACAAGACTAAATATTAATAAATCAATGCAGAGTCCTATTAATAATTCTATTGTTTTAGATGCTTACAAAATCATCTCTTCATAATGTTCTAGAACAGTGATGGCGAACCTTTTAGAGACCGAGTGCCCAAAAACCGCGCCGCTCCCGCTCTCCCACAGGGCCACCTACTGCCTCCACAGCCCGCTGCAGATCGCCCAGGCAGCCCTGCAGCGCCATGGAGGCCACGCCCTCCGCAGCATCATCTGCGTGCGATGGGGCGCAAGGGCGAAGTCTTATCCCTGCTGCCCGGCTGCCATGTCCTTGGCTGTGCTGCTCTGCCTGGGCCATGCCCAGGGATGATTCTCCTCCGGGGGGCTGCTGGTGAGGAGGGGGCCACATGGGAGGCGGGGCTGGGGCGACGGTGCACGTGCCCACAGAGAGGGCTCTGAGTGCCGCCTCTGGCATGCATGTCATAGGTTCGCCACCATTGTTCTAGAATATTCTCAGACACTGAAGGTGTACTAAGAATTTAGTTTCTTACAATCCCCTTTCCTTTTCTTTTGAAATACGTATAGATATTTTCTGATAATTTTGAATAATCTCAAGTTTCAATGCTGCCTCTTCATTCTACCTTTCATAATTGTGTGAAAAAACACATATTTTCAAAGGTTGAGCCAAAATAAATTGTATAATTCTGGTTTTGCTTTGTTCCCTTTTGACATCTTCAATGTGCTGCAGATAAACTGATTCTTTTAATTCTGAATATACCTAAAGGATCCATCTTTGTTCATAGAATCTCTTGCCAAAACTAAATTTGTCTAAGTTTTGGCTTTCCTGTCACCAGCTGTTTAGTTCCAGGCTATCTGTATATATTCTTGTTCGCTGAAGTATTCCTTTCCCCATCTTTTATATGTATCCTCTTTGGTTTTCAGAGGTCAATCAAATTCCTACTATAGCCACATGCTGCTTCTGTGCTTCCATTTTTTTCCTCATTGGATTTTTTTTAGCAATTATGACTCTGAGTTTATTAATGTTAGCTTTTTAAAAAACAATAAGAGGATATTTGTTAGGTTACACTCAACTTTAGTTTCCTCAAAATCAAGAACTCCAGTATTATGAGACTACTTTTTTCCAATATTCCTGCTACTTCCATCTCTTCAACTTAGACTTCCATATCAGAGTTGGAATAGCTAGTCCTCTTCGCCCTCAAGAATTTTCTGGAAGAATTTTCTGGAACAACCATGCTTGGTAGAGATTTTCTCAACAGAAGTTGGGTACTTTGCTAAAAATGGACAAAAAGTATGAATTTTGGGGAATACAGGGGAAGAGATCCTAAATCAGTTCCAATGTTATAAACACAGACACAGATCTGTTCCAAAATATGCTTTAGTCTGTGAAGAAAAAAAAAAACGATCAAGGAAATTCAGCCAAACATTGTTACATATGAGGCTTTCAAAAACTTCACATAGTTTTGGATACTTTGGTTTTGGTTTTCTGATCTTTGAAGACTGTGTTCTAGTTCCTTTAAAGACAATTCGTGATGTTTCTCTCGCTGAAGAAAAAAAAAAAAAGACAAACATTACTAATACATTTACGTATTTTCAGCACCAAGTACTTGAAAATGGGAGTTTTCAAGTAATTCGGGGGTTTTAACGTATATATATATATATATATATATATATATATATATATATCCAAATTTCTTTTTTTCTGACAAAGAGTAAAGAATTAAATTGGGAGACTAAGATGGACCATTTCTGGCTTTTTTGCCTTCATCAGTTAGCCATACCCTTTATGGGATTCGAACCTGGGCAGTTATACATACTAGTCAGTGATTTAGTCACTGAGCCACAG
>NW_015387096.1:308193-355069 GCF_001527695.2 Protobothrops mucrosquamatus
AACCAAACAAGGTTAGAAATAGCTATCTCAGTACTCCCTTAATTCTTTGTTAGCATTCCAAATTTTGAAAAAACATATATGATGTCGCAGTTAAGCGACTGCTGCCTGTGGATGGCTTTGGATTAAGCTGATGCAGGCAAAAGATTTCTCTCTCTGCCGTATTTAGGCTGACAGGGTGTTCAAATAAAAAAGCACTCATATATATATATATATATATCTTCAGGCTGGTGTCTTCAGCTTCGTGCTTCTGGGCGTAGTGTGTGTGATCGCAGCTGTTTCTTCCTTTTAACTGCCAGTGGGGCTTGAGCTGATTGGGTGGGAGCTTGGCTGTGTTCTGATTGGGTGGAGGTGTGTTCTGATTGGTTAAGGAGCTTGGCTGTGCTCTGATTGGATGGGGGGTTGGCTGTGATCTGATTGGCTGGGGGAGTGTTCTGTTTGGGTGGGGGCTTTGCTGTGCTCAGGCTAGTTTGAGTTGCAGGGGGATTTGAGATGGTGAGCTTCATTGCTGTTGTTTGGCTTCGTGTTCGTGGTCTTGCCACATCTTTATGGTTGGTGTCAGTTTGCTTCATGTATGGATTGGAGGGGTTTAAAGTGGCTAATGATGCAGCTGTGGACTGGCTTCTAGTTTGTGGTCGTGCCTCATCATCTGTGTGGGTTTGGGTTTGTTTTTTGCGTGGATTTGTGGTGGTGATATCCTGTGTGGTTTTCGTGAATGTGGGTCTGGTGTCATTCTTTGTGTTAGCGACTCGTTTGCCAATAAGGGCGGGTTTCCAAATGGCTGGTAGGCGGGAGGTATCATGAATAAACGAGATGATACATATATATATATATATATATATATATATATAAAGACTTGAATATATATATATATTCAAGTAGGGAACTGTTTTCCCATCAGGTTAAGTAAATGTCCCTGCAATTTGTGAGTGCTGGCTGCAGTAACCACCTTCTGGTTAAAAGTGATTACACAAATGACTTTCTTGGGGTAGGGTTTTTTTATACATACGATAAAGAATAACAGGGTTGGAAAGAATCTTAGAGGTCTTCTAGTCCAACCCTCTGCTCAAAGCATGACACTCTGTACCATTTCAGACAAATGGTACATTTCAGACTCTAGAAAGAGTACAGAGAAGAGCATCAAAGATGACTAGGGGACTGGAGGCTAAAACATATAAGGAAAGGCTGCTGGAATTGGGTATGTCTAGTTTAATGAAGAGAAGGACGAGGGGGGACATGATAGCAGTGTCCCAATATCTCAGGGGCTGCCACAAAGAAGAGGGAGTCAAGCTATTCTCCAAAGCACCTGGAGGCAGGACAAGAAGCAACGGATGGAAACTAATCAAGGAGAGAAGCAACCTAGAACTAAGGAGAAACCTCCTGACAATTAGAACAATTAACCAGTGGAACAACCTGCCTCCAGAAGTGGTGAATGCTCCAACACTGGAAGTTTTTAAGAAGAGACTGGACAGCCATTTGTCTGAAATGGTATAGAGTTTCCTGCCTGAGCAGGGGGTTGGACTAGATGACCTTCAAGGTCCCTTCCAATTTTACTACTACTACTACTACTACTACTACTATTATTAAATGGTTGTCCAATCTCTTCTTTAAAACTTCCAGTATTGGAGCACTCACAACTTTTGGAGGCAAACCATTCTACTGATGAATTGTTCTAAAAATTATGGTTCTATAATGATAACCTATAACACACATATATATATATGAGTCCTTAACTTTGTTTATAGGTATATACCATTCACAATTATTTCCAGAAATACTTTACTTGAAGTGGAACAATCTGATATGTGCTTTCTTTTCAATAATGTATTTTCAGTATATGAGCATTGTACATGCATGTACATGTGTATATATGCTTCTGTTTGTATAAAAAAAAGGTGAACAAAGGATGTGTTCCATATTAAATCTATGACACTCTGCTGGTGCATGAATTAATATTAGTTTTATGTTTATTTTTAACTGTCACTCTAAAACAAAAATGGAAAATGCTTAAAACGTAACTTAATGTCTCACAAAGAAGCACCCAGCCTTGGGGCTGGTTAGCATCCTGAAGGTCCTCCTGCCGCCTTTTAATTAATTTTCTAATATTAAACTTAAAATATCTTTGTCTCTTATACAGTATATAGTTTTTACATTTTAATATTTTACTTGTACGCATTTTATTTGTACCCATTTGTCCAGTGATTCTCTGTGAGGGAAAGGGGTAGTTTCTAAATTTGATAAATAAATGAATAAAATAAATATATATATGGCTGTACTCACTAAAAAGTGTATTTTAGGATTGCAGTTAGGTTTGTTCGAATTTCTCTTCATCTGTCTTAATGAGCTTTGTTATTTGTTAGGGATCTGATCCCAAATGCCCTTGGTTTAATTCAATATCCTGACAAGATCAATGTAAGGGAGAAATACATTGTAAAATTACATGACGAAGTAACTACATAGTTTGTTAAGTCCTTGTGTCAATGCTGCAAATACTGTATATTCTTGCTTTGACAAAATAAGCAGAACTGTCTGGTATTTTTAGAGTTAATTCAGATGATGGTGGGGCGGAGGAGAAAGATAGGACTGCAGGAGAGAACCTCTGCCCTTCCACCTGATAGGAGATGATATATGACAGCAAATTTAGGGAGGGAACATGCTAGTGAATTAATTGCTCAGGGGAAGAGAATTTCAGATTGTAACAATAAATTACTTTTAGGAAAATCAATGCCTGGAAGTTCTTTGAAGTGTTTCATTAGCCGGAACCATAACACCTTGTTTTTCTTATTTCCTCCAAATTATGGCAGGTATTCGAACCAGTCCATGTGTGAGGAAAGGATATTTAATCCTTTCCTTTCAGGCTCATCCTTTTCAAACTTTCCTCCCTTAATAATGATCACAGCCAGAAAAGATTAATATAGAGAATTCTCAATGGATTCTTGGAAGTAAAGGCATATAATTCAGTACATAAAAACATGCACAGAAAAGGTTTTCTGTATAGTTAAGAATGAAAAGTCTGAGCTTTGAAAGGAAAAGGATAAACAGCAAACAGTAGAAAGTGAAGATTAAGTGTTTTACAAATTCATACTTTTGTAGATATTGATCGACAGCACCTGCCATGATAACCATGGAATAAATTGGAAAATTGATGTGAACTGGAGAACTACATCTAATTAGCTTATTTATAAACAAAATATACTTCATTTGTTAGATACAATATGTTTGACCTTTTTAAGTTCCTATGGAAATCTAATGAGTTTAAAAAGTTCAAGACAAATTAAAGTAATACTGAAATAATAAAAGGAATTATACTGAAATCAGTCTTAAGTTAGATGTGCTATTACAGTACACACATCTAGAATTTTGATATGGAAAAAAATGTCTACTTACACTGTCCAGTCTTTTGGATAGCTCTTTCTTTTCTTTTTTCTTCTCTCTTAATTCATTTTCTAGATCCAATATTTTCAACTGAAAAGATCGCTCCTTAGAATTAATTTTTTCTAGTTCCTCTGTAAACTGTAAGAATTAAATATCTTAAGGTTCACTTGAATTACACAGCTTTTCAACTTCAACAGTAAACCGTTATGTTTCCATGAAGTCACTAACATGCTTGTCTGTTACAGAAATCCATATTTTAATAGAAAAGATGTATAGAAAAAACAGATTGAAATTATATATTTATGATTTTTTTATGTTAACCTTCAAGTATATTATGAATATTTTAGAAAAAAACTACCACTATTTTAAAATAATCACTCAACCAGAAATGATAGTATTTTTCTAATTTTGACTGCTGATTTCTTGGCGTAGTCTAAAATATTAAATTTCACTTTTGTTAATGCTATTATCTATATTTGAAACCAAGTATTCGCTGAACCCCTTTCTTCCACTTAGAGAAACTAATTGAAGTTTTTTTTCCCTAATGAGGAAGGTTGTGATCCAGAAGAGTTTTGGTTCAATCCTTGCTATTAAGTATATTATCTGAGAAAGAAAAGCTCCTGTTGTTGATATTCCAGCAACATCCCTTTTATACAATTTGACATTTTTTTACCCAATTAATAATTTCATCTTATGTCTCTCTGACTGCATTTTTGTATATTTTATTTGTTTATCAGGGTAAAAAATTTTTTTTCAAAAGGAGGATTTAAAATTTATTTTTCTCCATGCTGTTCTTTTCACGGATTGACTTAATATAGATAGATTTTCAGTAAATGTATTTTTAAATCCATTTTGCTCCATTTTTAAAAACCAAATTTCAGAGTAGTGGGAAATCCAAAAGATATTTATGTTACAATGGGCAATTAGTTTAGAGGAACAATTAGAATGGGCTTTGATCTAGGACTATTGCCCAGGAAAGAAAGAGGGCAGAAAGGAAGGAATTGAAAAGGTAATTCTTTTGCAATATAACAATTGTTATATTTGGGCCGACAGGGTGTTCAAAAAGCATTCATCCTCTTCCCCTGTCTCTTGTAGCTAACAAAGTGAGAAAGAGCCTGTGGCCTAGGGGCTAACACTTCTGCTTAACATGCAGACAGCCCAGGTTCGAATCTCAGCAAGGGTATGTCTGTCTGGCTGATGAAAACCTAATAAGGTCTGAAATAGCTATCCCAGTACTCCCTTAATTCTTTGTTAGCAATCTAAATTTTGAAAAACACATATGATATCGCAGTTAAGCGACTGCTGCCTGTGGATGGCTCTAGGTTGAGCTGATACAGGCAAAAGACTTCTCTCCCCCATATTTGGGCCGACAGGGTGTTCAAAAAGCATTCATCCTCTTCCCCTGTCTCTTGTAGCTAACAAAGTGAGAAAGAGCCTGTGGCCTAGGGGCTAAAACACTTCTGCTTAACATGTAGACAGCCCAGGTTCGAATCTCAGCAAGGTATGTCTGGCTGATGAAAACCTAATAAAGTCTGAAATAGCTATCCCAGTACTCCCTTAATTCTTTGTTAGCAATCTAAATTTTGAAAAACACATATGATGTCGCAGTTAAGCGACTGCTGCCTGTGGATGGCTCTAGGTTGAGCTGATACAGGCAAAAGACTTCTCTCCCCCATATTTGGGCCGACAGGGTGTTCAAAAAGCATTCACACACACACACACACACATATATATTCACCTCAAAAGGGTTTGAATTGGAAAGAATTATATATGGATCTTTGCAGTTATGCATATTTCACTAACAAAACATTCAGCCGTCAATATTAATTTTACCTGTTTCCTTCCATCTTCCAAAGCAGCTTCCAACTGTCTCGCTAAAGCATCATATTCAACAAGTTTCTGTTTGAAGTGCAGTTCAGTTTTCTGAAGGCTATCTTCTTGATTCACCAACTGATTTTCCAGTTCTTTGTTTTGCAATTCAATTTCTTCTAGCTTTCTTTTAAGTCAAATATGTAGACAGGAGTAAGAATACCACAGAGAAATAGGTATGAATAAGTAGCTTTGAAGAAAAGCAAGTATCACGCTTACCTTTTAACTCCCTCATATTTTAGCTGAATGTTGTAATTTTCCTCTTCCAAAGAAAGCTGTTTCAAAAAGTCATCACTATGATTTATCTGTTTAAAAAAGGGGATGCAAATAGTTAGCATATCCAACAAAGCTATATAGAAATGAAGTGCTGTGAAACTAGCTCTGTTCTATCCTTCGCTGCAATATTGGCAGATAAATCCACTGTAAATACAAAGTGCTCTGATTGTACTTTGCAAGAGTAATATACAGTAATCCAAAATTGTGAAAGATCTGAAGAAGCAGTTCGCCTTCTCCGAAGGGAGGATGCATGGAGAATGAGAAGCAATTCTTCCATGCTTCATCTGAAGAGCATCCTTCCACACGTAAGAGGAAGCAGCAAAGAGTTGTTCTCCATGTTTTCCAGTAAAATTGCTTTCCCATCTGCCCTTCAGACAAGAAAGTATGGACATCAGGATCAATTCATTAGATCCTGCTCTGGTTCTTGTCACCTTCTGAATTAAGCTGAACAATGGCAGGAAATGGACCTGTTTTCTATTATTTCAGTAAGTGTTCACCTAAGTCCATTGTTCTTGGGGCTTGGGACTGTTAAGCAGACATCTTTACATTGGCCTTGTTTTAAAACCTAAATATACTATTGTGCTTTTATGATGCCATTTTATTTCACTGCTCTGCTGTGTGATACTCACTCTTCAATGCTTTATTTACTGTGCCGATTAGTTTTGCAACTGTGAGAGCATTTGCTGGAAAGGGACTTATAAATATACGGAATAAACCAAAAAAACCCCAACCCTCTTGAATTTTAAAAGTTTTGTGTATTGCTATGCAACATGCAACTATATATTTGGCAATATGATGTTTGTTTGAGTAGTAACTTCTTACTGAAACCATTTCAATAAGAGAGAGAAAGATAATTTCAGGAAAAACTGAGATTTTGTTAATCACTGTATGTTGGGACTTTTTTTCAGACTGATAGCTGTTGAAAATTAATGGCTGCTGAATTAGGTATCTGGACGGAGGCAATGCTTGCGCTGAAAACTCTCAGCATAACCCACTTCGCAGGGTTGTTGAGGAGAAATAGGAGGGGGAAGAAGAATTAGATATGTCTGCCACCTTCAGTTAGTTGTAAAAAAATATAAAGGTGGGATAATAAAAATAATAATAAACAACGGCATTATTCTTCCACTTTATTATATGAGCTTTATTATTTCCTATCCCTCATGCCTATACAAAGAGTTCTCAAAATAGATAGCCATTATTTTATGTACCTCCATGCCTCCCTGTGACCCTCCTGATCCATGCCAGATACCCATAAATCCTCCAAGACCCATCCCTTCCCAATCCACGTTCCCATCCTTCCCCAATCGCACATTAAAGCCTCATCATTTAGGAAGAGAAATTCCAATTCCAACTGCCATTGTAAGTTGAGGACTACCTGTTTAATACTTTTAAAATGCTTAGCGCAGGAGTAGGCAACCTTGNGCGGACCTGACCTAGGGTGGATTTTATACTGGGTTTTTTAGGAATTTGGAAGACACAACTTTAAATTTGGTTTAATTCGGTTTTAAGGGGGGGATTGTATATATGCTTTGGTTTTAAATATGTTGTGCGCCGCCCTGAGTCCCGCCGGGAGAAGGGCGGCATATAAATTAAATTAAATAAATAAATAAATAAATAAATATTTAATCCTTTTCTTTCAGGCTCATCCTTTTCAAACTTTTGTCCTTTAATAATGATCACAGCCAGAAAAAATTAATTCTTGGAAGTAAAGGCATATAATTCAGTACATAAAAACATTCACAGAAAAGGTTTTCTGTATTGTTGAGAATGAAAAGTCTGAGCTTTGAAAGGAAAAGGATAGATAGCAAACAGTAGAAAGTGAAGATTAAGTGTTTTACAAATTCATACTTTTGTAGATATTGATCGACAGCACCTGCCATGATAACCATGGAATAAATTGGAAAATTGATGTGAACTGGAGAACTACATTTAATTAGCTTATTTATAAATAAAATATACTTCATTTGTTAGATACAATATGTTTGACCTTTTTAAGTTCCTATGGAAATCTAATGAGTTTAAAAAGTTCAAGACAAATTAAAGTAATACTGAAATAATAAAAAGAATTATACTGAAATCAGTCTTAAGTTAGATGTGCCTATGATATGGAAAAAAAATGTCTACTTACACTGTCCAGTCTTTTGGATAGCTTTTTCTTTTCTTTTTTCTTCTCTCTTAATTCATTTTCTAGATCCAATATTTTCAACTGAAAAGATCGCTCCTTAGAATTAATTTTTTCTAGTTCCTCTGTAAACTGTAAGAATTAAATATCTTAAGGTTCACTTGAATTACACAGCTTTTCAACTTCAACAGTAAACCGTTGTTTCCATGAGTAGTCACCAACATGCTTGCCTGTTACAGAAATCCATATTTTTAATAGAAAAGATGTATAAAAAAAACAGATTGAAATTATATATTTATGAGTTTATTATGTTAACCTTCAAGTATATTATGAATATTTTAGAAAAAAACTACCACCATTTTAAAATAATCACTCAACCAGAAATGATAGTATTTTTCTAATTTTGACTGCTGACTTCTTGGCTCAGTCTAAAATATTAAATTTCACTTTTGTTAACGCTATTATCTATCTTTGAAACCAAGTATTCGCTGAACCCCTTTCTTCCACTTAGAGAAACTAACTGAAGTTTTTTTTTTCCTAAGTGAGGAAGGTTGTGATCCAGAAGAGTTTTGGTTCAATTCTTGCTATTAAGTATATTATCTGAGAAAGAAAAGCTCCTGTTGCGGATATTCCAGCAAAATCCCTTTTATACAATTTGACTTTTTTTACCCAATTAATAATTTCATCTTATGTCTCTCTCTGACTGCATTTTTGTACATTCTATTTGTTTATCAGGGTGATTTTTTTTTCAAAAGGAGGATTTAAAATTAATTTTTCTCCATGCTGTTCTTTTCACGGATTGACTTAATATAGATAGATTTTCAGTAAATGTATTTTTAAATCCATTTTGCTCCATTTTTAAAAAACAAATTTCAGAGTAGTGGGAAATCCAAAAGATATTTATGTTACAATGGACGATTAGTTTAGAGGAACAATTAGAATGGGCTTTGATCTAGGACTATTGCACAGGAAGGAAAGAGGGCAGAAAGGAAGGAATTGAAAAGGTAATTCTTTTGCAATATAACAATTGTTCTGTGATTATTTATATAATTTTATACACACACACACACACACACACACACACACACACACACACACACACATATATATATATATATATATATATATATATATAGTATAAAATAGATAAAAACTCACGATCACCAGGAGAGTAAAAAAGTTTAAAACTTTAATTTAAAACCAAGCTTTCGCTGGGAGCTCCCAGCATCATCAGGGTTAGCAAGCCAGTCTATGGGTGTGCCTTAAGTAAGGTTGTTTGACATCTGCGCCCGGCTCCTANGTGACCCTCCTGATCCATGCCAGATACCCATAAATCCTCCAAGACCCATCCCTTCCCAATCCACGTTCCCATCCTTCCCCAATCGCACATTAAAGCCTCATCATTTAGGAAGAGAAATTCCAATTCCAACTGCCATTGTAAGTTGAGGACTACCTGTTTAATACTTTTAAAATGCTTAGCGCAGGAGTAGGCAACCTTGGCTCTTTTATGACTCGTGGACTTCAACTCCCAGAATTCCTGAGCCAGCCACGCTGAGGGGAAAGGGAGAGGTTTCCAAGCTGAGCCATGCTGGCTCAGGAATTCTGGGAGTTGAAGTCCACGAGTCATAAAAGAGCCAAGGTTGCCTACCCCTGGCCTAGTGGAATGCAACGTTTTTGTTTAATTGTTACTACTGAAAAAACACTCATTGGTGCCCCAACTACCTTTCCTACCTGGGAGAAACTAATTCCCGAATAATACTGTATGCCCAAGTGCCCACTTTGAAATGAGTCTGATAGAACACCTATTTTAAAAACAACAGAAAAGAACAATTTGGAGCATTAATTCCTTGAAAAACTGGAGTCAGCTTAAAGGAAAAAAACCTCCCTCATTTTTTTTTAAAGTTGATGATAGCTAATGTTCGTGATGATAGCCAAGTTGTCAATTTTTAAAAAAATGTTTTCCGGTGCTGGTTTAAATATCAAGCAGGAAAGTTTTATTCTCGAAGCACCTGAGCCTGCAGCTCCCTAATGGCTTTGGATTTTTCTACGCAGCTCTTTTGCCAGGAGAGGAGGCTTTCCTGATCCTTCTGCAGTTTCTCTTCAGCTGCTTTCTGTAAGCCACGGGCATATTCTACCTCCTTCTGGCGAGCCTCCGTTTGGCTCTTCATCTGCGTAATGGCATCGGGGGTGGAGGAAAAAAAACACAGAGTTCAGTCACTTTGTTCACCTTCCTGCAGTCAAACCACAAACCACAGAATGGAACACAAAGAATATACATCATAGATTGGAACCACGTACCACATCCCTTTCTAAATCTCTGCCTTCTGTTGTAGTTCTGCTGTCGTTCATGACCATTTCGTATCTTATTCTCAGTTGCTCGGCTTCCATTTCTAGTTTTGCCACCTAGGACAATATTTTATTTATTGTATGTTATAGATAGATAGATAGATAGATAGATAGATTAGATAGATAGATAGATAGATAGATAGATAGATAGATAGATAGATAGATAGATAGATAGATAGATAGATGATAGATAGATAGATAGATAGATAGATAGATAGATAGATAGATAGATAGATAGATAGATAGATAGATAGATTAAATAGACACAGCAACATTATTTGGACTGGATTTAGGATGGTGTCAGTCAATCAACTAGCATACTTGACACCCAGAGTGGATCATTCTTTAGCATCCCCTTCTTTTGTTATTAAAGCCTATTTGGTGTAGTGCAGGGTTCCCCAACCCCAGTCCGTGGACCAGTACCGGGCCACAACCGGTCCTCACAAACAAGCAAAGCCCCATCCGCGGGATGCAGGCAGCACACAAAACCATGCACCTTCTGGTCTGTGGAAAAACCTTTCTCCACAGAACCAGTCCCCGGTGCCCGAAAGGTTGGGGACCTCTGGTGTAGTGGTTAAAGAATCAGACTAGAATACATGAAGTTGTGAGTACTAGCCTCACCTTAGCCACAAAACCAGCTGAGTGATATTGGCTTGTCACTTTTCTCAACTACAGGAAGAAGGAATTGACAAGCTACTTCCAAAAAATGTCTGTTGATTGCCAGGGGAGGAACAGTGAACTAGACATCTCCAAAGTATTGTAGATGACAGTGCAGCAAAGAACAATAAGCACGGTTCAACTGAATCTTTCTGGACACTGAGATTGTCTACTTGACAGGAGATGGCTGCTCTTAAGCACCAAGAGACGAAGGAAGCCATCAAAAGCTCTCAACAGATGGAGACTTTAAGGACACCAGGTTTGTCTAATCTCACTTTTTAAACCCTTTGGATTTACAATTATTTTAAACTTAAAAGAGCTCTTCCATACAACAAATTTAAAAAACTACCTGGTGAATAAAATCTTCATCCCGGAACAGGAGAAAAGTTAACTAACAGCTTAAAGAATTTAAAAATAAATGGCAAAAATCTACGTAAAAATTTAACTGAAATAAAGTGTGTTTTTCTATGTTATGCATAGCTCCAATAGATGTAAGGGTCCAAACCAGAAGCCCCTAAAGTGGTCAGTACTGATCCCTAAAGGTTACTGTTATTATTATTTTTCATAGCGCTATTTGTGAAAGTCATATTTATTAAATAAAATGCATGTTTTGAGTTTGTTGAAAAATCTGAAACTTTATGAAGAAGTTTATGTGCTGAAGAATCCTGCTTTAAAACTGAGGCAGGATTGCTAGAATAATAAGGAAAGCATACCTTCAACTCATATTGTGTATAAGGAGAAAGTATTGTCCAAATTAGGCTCATGGCAAACTTACCTCAGTTTTATACTCTTCAATCAGTTCTTCTTGCTGATGCACTTGTTCATGTAAATTTTCAAGTTCAGCTTCTGCAGAAATAAAATTTTCTTCCAGATCGGCTAGGGATGCCTACAATTAAGAGTATAATTTGTATAAGCACTGGTCCTGAAAAACGTAATGGCTGAAAAAAACATTTGTAATGTTTAAATGTAGGATACATAACATTCAATATTATAAGCTCGAAGCTTAGATTTATTTCTGAATGTCCACTATTAGACTGAGAATCCTTCTTAATATACATTTTGAGAACTAGAATGAACTTTGAAAGCTCTCCATCCAAAAGGAAGATTATTCTGAATAAAGGCTTCACCTTCACACAGAAGGATTAGGCAGAAAAAAAACCTGCCTATTCCCATTACTATACTTGCAGCAGATCAAAACAGCCCTCTAAAGTTAAAAACAAATTATTTAAGGAAAAAACTCCTGGAATTTCATTGAGGAAGTTGTTCTGAGTAAAGCTGAACTATAAATAAAATTTTAGATAACTTGCCTTTAGTTTTGAATTTTCTGTAGAAATCTTTTTATTTTCAGAAGCAACAAAATTAATCTTTTGGATAATCTTGTCTGTTGACTTTCTTCCATCATCTTCTATTCTGTTTAGATCCATTACAAGGTCCATGGTCTGCCTTTAAAGTTTGAAATACAACTTCTTTAGCAATTAATATGTGTAATACTATTTAATTATAAATGCACTGCAATAATTATAGCTTCTTTAGTTTAAGTATAATCTCTATTAGCAACTTTTTAGATGTTTAAATATATATCTTTATATACAGAAAACTATGTTTCAATAAGTAAAATCTACTTATTCTAACTACGATATTAAAAAGAAAGACATAATTAAATTAATTACTTGATTCGGAATTTAAGATTTATTCAAGAGTAGCAACGTTTTATCTTATGTCCATCTATTTTGTGGTAAGTTGTGCTGCATTTCATGGAGTTCCTTCTCCAATGTGCATACAAAAGCAGTCAAGTTAATAAAAACTGTAGTGCCGCCCAGTTTGTATGGCCCCAAAACACTGCATTATAAAACTGCAGTACAAAAGAGGTGTATGATTTTATCTATGCTAATCCTGGTAACTAATCAGGTTAATTATGATATATTTGACTGTTTATCACACTCAGTAAGTTCCATACATGTCACTATCCACTTACTGCAACAGTTGGAAATTTTTACAGCCTCCAGAAACTCAAGTGCTCTTTGTTATAGACATTATAGTAGAGACATGTTTGACTATGGTAGAAAAAAAAGTGTCTGACAGTACCTTTTCCATTAAGTTTAATAAGGTTTGAGCTGCAGCTGACTTCATCAGTGTTTGTAGTTTGATGGAAAAATAATTAATCCCTTACAGAAGAATTAACTCATTGCACTTAGTAGCTTTCCTCTCTGCAATTGCAAGGAAGTGGAAATGGTCTTCTCTACTACCAGCATGGAAATGCATGTAAATTATTTTCCGTGAAGCATACTAATGATGGAAAGATTTGGCAAACACCCTATTGTATTGGCTATAGAAGAAATGCTGCAAAGAATCAGCTGAAAATAGAAAATTATTCTGTCTCTCTTCACCAACTTCTTTCAATATTGGCCATGGTCAAAGAGAAACCTCTTCTTTCAATAGCCACTATGGAAACCAAACAATCGGACAGAAGAGACGTTCAACCTATCCTTTATCTAAAGCAGAGGTCATCAACTTTCTGGGCACTAGAGACCGGTTACATGGAGAGAGGGTTTTTTGCGGACTGGAGGGGGCGTGGTTTTGTGTGCTGCCTGCATCCCGCAGATGGGGCTTTGCTTGTTTGTACGGCCCAGTTGCTGGCATAACGCGGTCCAGTACTGGTCCATGGACCGGGGGTTGGGGACCCCTGCTCTAAAGGCCTGTTCATTTGCCTACAGTCACCAATGGTGACCAAGTTAGTATTTATATCCCAAATGTATTTCTTGCAAATGAACCACAGTAGGAACAAATCTACCATAACAAAAGCAGGATAGGAGGTAACTAAATGATAATGCTTTTGTATCTTCTTCTCAGTTTCTTTTTTTAAAAATCTAATAGATAGGCAGTGTAATTGTTGCCCCACTAAAAAGACTAACATAGACATTTCCAAACTAATTGACTGCTTAGGAAAAATGACTGCAACTCAATGACCCAGAGTAAGTCTGTTTTATTGCTAAAGACCATAAAAACCACAAGAAAATGACTGAAATCCAAAAACCTCTCTATTGTAAAGTTGGGGCTTGTTATTTATTTAGTTCTTTATATTTTATTGATTCCTATCAAATGTCCAAGCAAAATATCCTAAGCAGAATGGAAATTATAAACATGACACAAATGACATGAAAAATGAAAACAGGCTGTTATACCCTTTAAAAATGGGAATTATTTAGCCACAGGCATTTACTTACTTTTTTAGTGTTTCAACCTGGACCTCTAACTTGGTTTTTTCCTCTATTATAATCTTGTGATGACTTTTCCAGATATTAGAAGCTGAAAATGCCTCAGACAATTGGATTTCCTGGAGAGAGTACAAAATTTAAACTTTGTATTATAAGGACCCCATTTTCAAATTCTATAAGCTCAGGAGAATTTTTTTTTCTTCAAAGCAGTTTTTGAAAATATTTGCAGTCGAACAAGAGTAACTTTTGAAACCTCATCATAAATACATCACTTAAAAAGTAAAAAAAAAAACCCTGTAAAACATTGTAACTGTAAAATAACCTAACAGCAGAATTTTCCAAAATACTAGGGATGTTTTTCCTCAATGAACAATATTAATGTTTTGTTCAGAAACATATTATTTTAAGGAAAGACAAAAAAATGACCACAACCTTTAACTGTTACCTCAGATAATTTCTACTTCATTATCCACCAAACGTTTACAGGCAAGAATAAGACAAGGTTGCTCAGAAATATTTCTATTTCAACTGCCTTAAAAGCCTGACTGGCAAATGCAAATGAGATTGCTATCAACAAGAAACCCAGTGAGATCATTATTAGAATTGTAAGCTTTTTTTTTTTTTTTTAAACCGATTGGAACCTGGAAAGTATTTTGCATTAGAACTGTCTTCACCAGTTGCCACAGGTAACTGGAAGTTCCGTTTAGCAGACATGTCAAACTTGCGACGTCATGTGACGTCGCAAGACGTATCGGGACAGTTTTGCCATTGCCGGCAATGGGGTGGGCGTGGCTTCCGGATGACGCATCCGGCCCATGGGCCGGCAGTTTGACACCCCTGGTTTAGAGGAATGAATTAGCTGAAAGAGAAGCAATGCTTTACTCCACTCTTCCTCCTTTTCTAGAATCAAACTGAGCAGATTACTGAAAAAATCCTTCTTTCTGGGTGAAGGGTAGAAATCCAGGGATTGCTAGTAGAACAAAGCTCCTAGTTCCTTATCTTCCATGCTAGAAACTTTTGTATGCTTATTTACAACTTGCAGTAAAATATTGCGGGCAACAAACACACACAAACACACCTATTCCAAACAATAGTTAAAGAAAGCCTGTTGTTAAAACACACACATAGTACAGCTACAATATTTACCTAGCACTGATGATGTTACCTAATTTGGATAATACAAGGAAACGCCAAGCTCAGAGAGCACCAAGGACTTCTCATTTCAACCCTGAGCTACAAATATTCTCCTTTATCAGTACCACCATATTCAATTAGATGGCTTTACAAACAGCGCACAACATTCAGCTATGTTAGCTAAATTGAAAACAAACGACTTTTTCAAGCCATAGATGGAAGAAACAAACACAAGCACTTTGAAACTTGTGCTAGCATAACATCTCTTTGCTTCTTGTTAAAGTAAACAAGTCTTCTTTCAGTGCCCCTACACAAGCCTGAAAAAAGAGTTGCATTAATATATGTGTTTCATTAAATATGTTTTAATTATGCAGTTCATTAAAGCAGCACCCGTCTTCTTTCTGCCTCCCATGGAAGCCCGTCAAAATTAATTTTTTCCTGAAAATCTAAAAATTTTCCCAATCTTTCTCAAAATGTGCAAGTCTTATAAAGTAGCTCAGGGAAACCAAAAACAACATAGGTGAGAAGGCAGTCCAGTGGACCAAACAGCACCATGGCATATACTGTAGTATCCACAGTCTGTTTATTCAAAATTAGACTGAATTTATTTTTTTTCTAGCCATTTAGCCGAACATTACCTGAATGCATTTATGAATTTCTTTGAATAAAACCTGCTAATTTTTTCATACAATTCCCAACTATGTATGTGCACTGTATATGTAAGGCCCCTATTATGTATCCAATACCCCTATTATGTATTTCATCATAAAATGTAAATATGCATGTTTGTATATGAAATTGAAATTTCTATCTATTAAATCACTACCAATTATTAGTTTCCTTTCAGGAAGGTATCAGCAATATTTTTTAACCAGCAGGCATATCTGGAATTCTGAAGGAGTATTGAGGGCACTCTCATAAGGTAGTTAATATGGAGCTATCGGCAGCCCTATCACCCCTTCTATCCACTTACCCCAACTTCTGTTATTACTAACCTTCTCCTTAAGTTCAGAAATCAAGTTTTCGACAGCCACTTTCATGTGTTCAGCTCTTTGTTTCTGAACAACAGCTGCTCTTTTCAGGGCGTTCCTCCTTTCCACTTTTCTTTTCTTTTCAGCCAAAATTTGCTGCTTATATTCACCAACTTGTCTCTTCCATGCAGCAATATTCTTTTCCATTGTCTGCAACAAATTTTTTAAAATATATTCTGAGTACAGCAAAATTAATGTGAATTTTGGCTAGATGAAGGAATTGATTGAATGTTCTAAATATCCTGCCTCTATTGTCTTTATAAATAACTCAAGATGATGAGCATATCTAACACTCCTTCCTTCTATTTTTCCCCACAAGAACCCTGTGAGATGAGTTGGGCTGAGAAAGTGACTAAATGTGAGTAAGTTCTGTTACTGGATCAAGGCTATTGAAAATGTACAATATGTGATAAAAGTATTTTGAATATCTAGCTGACATAATAAGTACTGAAAATATGAACTAATGGAGGCTACCTGACTCATGCGTACATTGTCAACTCTATATTCAAGGATAAACAGCAAGCCTGAGAAAGGAAGGAAATATTCTGCTACTGCTCTCTGGAAGAATATTATTTGTCTTGTACACAATCAAAAGTCATGCAATTTGTTAATAGTGTAAATCCCATCCACATCTACTCAGAAATAAAGTCCTTTTTTGCATTCAAAGGGGATTACTTCCAAGTACACTGTTATATACCCTAATCTTTAATTTATTGATAACCCTATAAACAAGGATAATAGGTTTTTGTATCCAGTACTAGAAAGGGAGTCATTCTGATCAGCTCAAATCAGTTTGGTTTATGTTCTTTGTGGAACATAAAAACAACACAAAACTACTGAAAACTGTTCGAAGCAAAACACATATATTTGATCCAGATTATGAAATGAAACTGGCCAAGGAAAGAAGGAGAAAGTTGGAAAAATGTGAGTAGGTCCAGTGTAATATGCCACACTGGTATAGTTGTAGTGGCAACGGAACGGAAGCAGGGGATAGAAGAAAGAGAAGGCACTAGTAAGATCACAGGGGAGGGGAGGAGAGGAGAGGCTGCAAATTTCATTTCTGCTGAACCATGGCCTAACTGGAACACCACAGCTTATTTCAGATTTTAAAAAACCCTACCTAGTCTAAAAGGCTTTTTACAAGTTTCTCAAGTATAGAATCCACTAGGTAACCAATAGTCATGGTATATTTCAATTAAAGTAGTGTTTCTATGTGCAGAGGACAACAACATTGTCTTTTAAAAGACAATATACAAGTATAATCATTTTATGCAACAGCATCAAGCAACAAATCAAGTGGAGGAGTGCAAAAATGTTATTTTAACTGGATCAGACAGTCTAAAGAGGTTGCTTGGAGAAATATTTTAAGCTACTGTTCCAATATAAACTTTCCAGTCCTACATTTTCATTTCTGTAGCCACCAAGGCAGGTTAGAGCAGGTCTGTGTAAGTTGAAGCCTGCTAAGTCAAATGCAGCCCACCTGTAGTGTATGATAACCTTCCAAAAATGCCCCCCCCCCAAAAAAAAGTCTTGTTTTGCACCTGCCTGGAAATACATGGAAGGAAATTGTGAATGATTCATATATTAAAATACAAGCAGGTTAGTTGAGCATAAATGGATCTCCATTTGCCCAGTGTACTGACAAATGTCAGTAAGAAACCATATATAATATATATCATTGTTCTTCCTGCTACCACTAGATGTCACCATTACAACTCTGTAATTTCAACAAAAAAACTCCAACCTAGTCATAAAACAACTTTACGGCTAGAATGTTCACATTATTTACAACATCTGTCAATTATGGTTACACTTAAGAATATACTCTTTTACAATGTAAATTAAAAATAAACGATGTGGTTATTTTCAATTTTTCTAAAAAAAATTCCTAAATGTAAATACAAAGAAAAAATACAAATTTAAATGTAATTTTTAATGAAATATGTCAGAGATCACAAAGAAATCAAATTTTCAGAATTTCTTCCATTTAGTCATGAGATGGATTCTAATTTTTTTTCTTCAGAAAATTCATTTAAATCCCTTGTTTGGAATCTGAACTTGATTATTGGCATTCAGAAACTATGACATTTAACAATTTTCTGTCTCCAAGACAAACATGCCTTTTCAAATCTTCGATTGAATTAAACAGATCTATTAGCAGATATTGGAAAATTTGTATGTGCCCGTCTAAATAGGCAAGTTTTTTTAAAAAAGAGCAGCCCATTCACTTTTATTTTTGATAAATGTTTACATAACTAGTTTTTAATAACTATAATTACTTTCTCAACTCAAAGATGTTCACCTGTTTATTGAGGAAACAAAAATTATAAAAACTAACCTGAAATTTTGCTCTTAGTTGATTATTTTCTTCCTCTTTTTTATCTACCTGAGACTGTAGATGAGTTTGTATTGCTTGTATTACCTCAGAATGGCGGTATGTTTTTTGTACATTAGCCTAAAATATAAAAGAAAAGCCCAAATAAATTTCAAAAAGCTATATAAAAGCAAAAAAAATTTTTTTTAAAGCACTGAGTTACTAATAGCTGCATCTGACATGATCATTACAAAATATGCTGAAATTTTAATTTACTGTAAATGTGCTCCTAATTCTTGTACTAATCCATCTTAAATATTTATACTGCACTCAGAACTATGAAAAACAAAGCAAGTATTTCAACTATTTGAAACTAGAAATGTTTTAATTTACAGACTATATATATTTTTTAAAAGACAAAAAATTATGTTTTTTAAAATGTAGAAATAGATAATGCAGATTACAACCAAATAGAAACAGTCAAATATAGGCAAATATATAACAAATTAAAATACGTGATTAATATATTATAACACATCATTAATATTCTATATTGTGAGAGTTCTTATCCTTTTAAGCATGTCTCTATTAAACTTTAAAGGTATTTGATTAACAGAAAGGGAGTTATTAAAAAGGGAGAGAGATTATGGACGATAAACAATGCCTTAAGAGAATTCTAAGAATTATATGTAGATTATACAATATGACAAATCAATATATATAAGTCAAACTCCAAATTTTATGTATAAAATTGTAATCTAGAAATGGTTTCCTAATAGAATTGAATTCTACATCAAATTTATTTTTTTAGATTAGATTAGATTAGATTAGATTAGATTAGATAACCTTTATTGTCATTTTTTCCCCTGTGGGCACAACGGCACACATTAAAAATGAAATTTAGTTGCTTGCTCTCAAGTGTTACTTACTTACATAACACACATTTAAAATATACTATATACAACATATGTATAGACCTATACCCTTACATATAAGTTACATATAAATATTAATCACTGTCCATCTTGAGTACATAACGGAAGGAGGAAGCTTTAGAGTTCACAAGGTTAATAGTGTATGGAACAAAATTGTGACTGAATCTGGATGTTCTGCTTTGGATACCACGGAGCCTCTTCCCAGAAGATAACCAGGAAAACAGGTCGTGAAGAGGATGGGTAGTGTCCCAGATAATCTTACAGACCCTGCTTAACCAACGCTTATGTTCTACCTCCTGGATGGGAGGGAACTGCTAATTATCTTTTCATCACTCTCTGCACCGCCTTCCTGTCTGAAGCAGTGATGCTTCTAAACTAGACTGTGATGTGTATGACAGGATGCTCTTAGTTGTCCCTCTGTAGAAAGTGGTAAGGACAGGGGAAGGAAGATGTGTTTTTCTCATGTGACACAGAAAATGCAGGCGCCGCTGTGCCCGCTTCACCAATGTCTCACTGTTGAGCGACCAAGCCAGCCTACCTGTTAACTGCATACCCAGGAATTTGATGGTGGTAACCATCTCCCCAGGTGAATCATTAATGAACAGAGGAGTGTGGCTGTGCCTGCCTTTTCTGAAATCAACAATGATCTCTTTGGTTTTTCCAGTATTTAAAACTAGGCTGTTTTCCTTACACCAGTTCACCAAACTCTCAACCTCCTCGAGGTAAGCACTCTAAACTTAACATAAAGTTATTCCAGACAATTTAGTTAGCTGCTCTTCCACAGGGGATGGAAGATCTTTTTCAACAAAAAACATAGAAATCCCTTGTAGCCATCAACACACACAATGCCAAATCAGTGTGAATGAATCTGTGGGTTAATGAAATATAATAAAATATCTCAGGATGAAACAGGATTATGAGTTTCAAAATGTGTTTCTTTCTGTGATGATTTTCTAGTCTTGTTGAACTTTACTATGTTACCACCCTATCTAGAAACAGGGTGAAACCTTTTCTAAATTACTGTTTTATTTTCTCTGAACACCCTACTTTTTCCAGCAATAAATGGCTTTATACTTTTTCCAGTCACTTTTGGTTGAAAGGTTTCACCCTCATCTTCCACGGTGCATTGGTGGAGTTTTTCTTTCAGAAGGGGAGAAAAAAAAGCACAGGGAAAAGTATGACTTCAGGAAAAGAAAAATAATAATTAAGAAGGAAAGAAATCTTCCTTGTTTCAAGCTTTTTATTTGCAATACAGGAGTCATATCTGCTAGCAATTGTAGCGTTTATGATAAAGATGGCTTGAAAATGCATGGTAAACTTTTACGCGACTGAAAGGGAATTTTTACTTCTTTGACGTAGTCAATAAACCATTTCACAACTAATGTGCACTTTCTGAAATGGACAGAAGCCCTAGAGGTAACATAATGTGGAAAATTCCAGAAACTGTTGCTAAATAAAAAAAAAAATATTTTATGAATTTACTCCATTTTTACTTCCAAATGAATTCTCAAA
Source organism: Protobothrops mucrosquamatus (assembly GCF_001527695.2). Classification (NCBI taxonomy): domain Eukaryota; kingdom Metazoa; phylum Chordata; class Lepidosauria; order Squamata; family Viperidae; genus Protobothrops; species Protobothrops mucrosquamatus. Next base: position 328,977 of record NW_015387096.1, read on the forward strand.
GCAGCTAGTAATGATTTTTGAAAATAAATGCAAGAGCAAAGAAATAAAAGGCTGTTTGAAACTGTAATAAAAACATCACAAGAAATGAGTAAAAATGTAGAAAAAAATTACGTCATTTGTTTAAAAGAATTAAATCAGCATAAATTCTTACTCAATAAATTTTAAATAAATAATGGATAGATAATAAAAATATGGCAGCATATTTATTCAAATATTCAGTTCAGTTTAGTTTATTTCCAGATACGGGATTGAAGTTTAAAACAGGCAAATACATCCTGAAGCCCAAAGATTCCAAAAGCAATGGGATTATCATATAACCTTATAGCCAGGCACATCTTGTTATGAATATAAAAGTTAAAAAAAAAAAAGTATGCCTTGGAGAAAAATGTTCACTTACTTTTTCTTGCTGAAGCTGAGCTGAAAGCTCTAAAATATGCTTCTCTTTTTGAATCACTTCATTTCTGAGGCTCTTCAGACATAAGGAAGAAAGACCCAGTATCAGGAAACGTTTATGAGATTGCTCTTTTTAGGTGAATTCTATCCTTACTAATAAGTAGAATGTCCAGGGCTCATTCGCATAGCAAATGGTCAATATTTATTACACAAGCAAGCTTGGTTTTCCCCCTCTCCTGCCAAGTACTAAAATGAGCCAGTTTACTGTAGTGGTTTAGGCACCAGATTAGAAACCAGGAGACCATTCGGGATGAAGTCAGCTAAGTGACCTTGGGCCAACCACTCTTTCTCAGCCCTAGGAAGGAGGCAATGGCAAACCACTTCTAAAAAACCTGCAGGCATTTGTGCAGGCAGTTATCAGGACTCAAAAGTATGTGTGCATGCCTGCGAGCACACGCACACACACACTATTGAAAAGATAACAGATGTCAAGTGAACTCTATCAACGTCCATCAAAAGAACAAAAGATGGTGGCTACTATAATGCAGCTGAAGACCTATTTTCATGCATAAACCCAAGAAGGGGTGGGGTTTCAAAGATACAGCTGCAGCTGCCATCTTGCCTCTTCTGTTATCTGGCACCCATGGATATTTTTGTTTAAAACATAATCTGATAATTTAACTGGTTCCCCATCCAACATTTTTCCTACATGCAATGACAGATATCTTTCCAAAACCAATTTAGGTTTAAGCTATTAACACCCATTAGATATATGATTTACTCCATATTTATTTGTGCTGTATTTCTTACTAAGGCTTTGGGATTCTGTGATCCAAAATATCTTAAAGCTGATATACAACCAGATGTCTACTTTACTTACAGAATGATGAATCTTTACATATGCTATTATTTGTTATTAGTATAGCTAGTACAACTAAAGATATTGTTCACTTGAGACCATAGCCGTTGCTATGAAAGTCAAAAAGCTTTCCCAAGTTCAAAGAAATATAATAGAAAATAAGACCTTTCTTAAATATAATTTTTCCAGCTAATTAAAAAAATGAAGACACTTTTATGGCATGATTCTTCCAAACACAACGTTTGTGAGCCAATCCAAGCTTCAAATACGAGAAGCAGCTTTTATTGTCTGGGTCACTTCAGCCTTTTGATCTAGCATAGGGGTCCTCAAACTTGGCCACTTTAAAACTTGTGGACTTCAATTCCCAGAATTCCCCAGCCAGCATGGTGATCTGGCAGGAGAGCTGAGTGGGCATACATGTGCTACATGTCCCAAGATCTGGAGTTGTTGCATACGACCTTTAAAGCTATTAAAAATAAATAGTATGATTCTTCATGTATTCCATCAATTTTTTTCCTTCTGTTACTTTGAAAATACTTACTTAGCAACAAGTCAGACAAAGTTTTTAAAGAAATGCATATAGCCTTGGGGCATTGGGCTATGCACCCTGCTTCAGGCTAATATTCCAACCTGCCTACAGCCATTTCCTTATTCTGCTGGTGTCTAAGTAGGCAGGCAGTCTCTAGGATAACCTGGCTGCACAAGGTTTTTCTAAAAGCATCCCTGCTTCAGACTGTACATTTTGTTTCAAATTGTTTGTGTTCTGTTCATGTACTTTTTCTAAGTAACTTTTTACAATTATATGTAACAAAGAAATTGTAGAAGGAGACCAGTGCTAGTCTGTGGTGGCAAAAAAAATCAGGAGTTTGGTACTGTCTTTTCCAACTAGCCAAAATATGAGCTTTGTATCTGGTAAATTGAGCCAAAGCTGATGAAAGCTGATGTCTTTTAATAAAATTAGTTAGTTGGAAAATATACTATCAGAAGTAGCAATCAAAGCATAAAGTTGTTATCCTTTTTTCTTCTCTTAGCAGGTGCTGAGTATATCTTCAAGAAATGGAGATGTTACCCTTGATGAGAGCAAGGTGTACAAGAAAAAAGAACTTACTTCAACATCCATTGCACTTTTTGATAAAGTCTGATCCAAATCTTTTGTCTCTTTACTGATAATCTAAAAACAAGAGAAATTGAATCAAATTGCTTCAGTGTGATTTAAAAACACATACAGCATACTGGTTTGACATGGTTCCTGCAGTATCAAATCTCCCCATCTTCCTAAAAGAATAGGGAAGACGCTCTGAATGTTACAATTCCCAGCATAGCCAATGATAAAGAACGCTAGATGTTGCAGTTTTGCTACATCTGGAAAGTGACTGATCACCCATTTCCAGTAAATATACACATATGTGCTATATTTATGCATAATTTAGAGCTAAGAACAAAGCAAAACTTACTCTCATTACCAAATGCTAAACACAGCTACAGAACTACCAAAAATGTTTACGGAGATTCTCAGTTATTCAGGTCATGGCTCTCCCAAAGGTGCTTTTTCAAGGAAAAACAAAGTCCAGTTGCCTTTTGAAAAAGCACCTTTGGGACAACTATCAAAAATCTATCTTCTGTTAATAACTTCTGCATTCATTTTTGTTTATTCAGGCAATAAAGGGTAATGTATTTATGAACTATGAATTCGTTTTTTTCCTTGAGGGATTGGAAAAGTACTCAATATTTAAAAGCAATAAACTGCCCATTTTGTCTACAAACAACTGTTTTGCTAGAAGAGGGACATCCAGGAAAAAAAAAATTTCCTTCAGTGAATGGCATAACCTAAATAGATTTATTTCAAGAAAGCAAATACTTTAGTTTAATGTTCTTGATCATCTGGGAGAGCCGTTTGACAGATCTGCCAGGATGAAATTTTTATTTGCAAATGGATCTAATAAGCCATTCCTAAGTTACTCTGTCATCGAGTGGCTTCTTCACATATGCAAAGCAACAGAAACTTAGGGACAGAGTACTAAACCTGAAAGCATGTGACTCATTGCTCTGGTAAGTAATAGACAGGTACCGAAAACTTGGTATCTATGTTACATTTTTCTGTGAATGCAGAAAATCCCTTTCAAAATCCCTTTGAAATCCTAAATCAAAACAGTTACAAATATTTAATTCCCTTTTAATTCGTGCTATACTTGGTCACAGTAATTTACATCCTTCTTACTTCTTTTTCCTTGCTTGACTCTAGTAGCCAGCTTAACAATCCTTTCATTTTTTGGATAGCTTCTAGCTCCTTTGCCAGTAAGTCCTCTTGCCTAGAAATTGTTATTTCGTCTGAAGCAGAAATACAACAAGCCTAAAATTAAAAAAAATGGTTAAACAGATTTCCAAAAACTCTAGTTTTTTTAATGTCAGTTTTACTGTTAACATTATTATTTTAAAACTAACCATCTTGAAATACAGGTAATATCATCCAAATACAAGAACAGCTTGCTAACAATGAATATGACCACTGGAGTATTAAAAAAAAACTTTAGCAAAATTAATCTTCAAATCAGATATGGACTGCTGATCTGAAGCAATGTTAATAATGTTCAATATTTGTATTGACTTATCAGAAATGAATCATAAACTTACCCAAATATTTTTTTAAACCCAACCCAAGCTTCATATTTTTTTTTGCAGTCTCTTTGTGCTGAACTGAACACTGAAAGCTCTTGCCTTTCTAAATTTAATCAAAGGATAGCAGACAAAGGGAAGAAAACCCATTTCCGCGATCACAATTCTGTTCATAATTCTTATGATCTGTAGTTCACCTGATTTAGCAGAATGTATGGATAACTAACTGAACTTACTTTTGTAATTCTAACCAGACTTTCTTTAAATGATGGCAAAAAGATTTCTGCAGAGTCAACTGCCAGCTCTGCTTCACGAAGCATTTCCTGAAAAGCAACTTTATCTTTCATGGTATCTTCCCAAGACCTAAACATAAAAACAAGACAAACAGAAATATATTCTGTATTATAAAATACACAAAATCTGTTTACCCAACCCCTTATTTACAGTATACTAATTAAAAACATTGCACATCCATGCTTAACCATGGTTTATTGAGTAAATTGCAGCGTATTAAATAGTGAATCAGGAGTAAAGCATTGAGGAAAAGCTAAAAGCGCACACAGAATAAAGAGGGACAAACGTTAAAAAGAAGCAAGCCAGGGAATGGCTGGGGAGCATTATTTTATTCTTCTCCAGACACCCTCCTTGACTGCATGAATCCATAAGCACTACTGTTTACAAGCACCGTGACTGGATTCATACAGAACACAAAGTCAAAAGTGAATCACACTGTGATGCCTAAATCCATTCAAAGTGTATAAGATTACTTAATTCTTTGGACCTGCACATAATTTATTTAAAAGTAAAGATACTGGTTTATTCCCAGCATTTTAACCAAATATTTTAATTAGATAATTTCACTATGCACTCTTTTACAAATCTTTCAACCTAGATCAGGGGTAGGCAACCTTGGCTCTTTTATGACTCATGGACTTCAACTCCCAGAATTCCTGAGCCAGCATAGCTGGCTCAGGAATTCTGGGAGTTGAAGTCCATGAGTCATAAAAGAGCCATTGGGGTTGTCTACCCCTGACCTAGATGGATACCTAGAAAATAGGAAGAAATTTTTGGGATTCTTGGTTCTCTCTGAATTAATGTTCTTCTTGAAGACTTTTCATTATCGGATTAGATAGCATCACCAATGCTCTAACACAGGGATGTGAGCTTTAATATCATGCATGCAGCTTTCATTCTGTTATTTTTTGAGATGTCATATAGGATGATGTGGTATGTTACGTAGAGCAGCCCTTTTAGGCTGCCTGGACTTTTTGAAATAAAAGCATTTTGTTTATTTATAGCCTGCCTTTATTCTTTTTATAAATAACTCAAGGTGACAAACATACTTAATATTTCTTCCTCCTATTTCCTAATTTTACCACAACAACCACCCGGTGAGGCGAGTTGGGCTGAAAAAAGAAGTGATTGGCCTGAAGTCATTCAGCCAGCTTGCATGCCTAAAACTAAAACTCACAGGCTCCTAACTTCTAGCGTGGCGTCTTAACTACCACACCAAACTGGCTTTTAATGTTTTACAATAATAGTTATTTATTTGAGATTATTTGAAGGACCGCCTCTTCCAAGTCCCTTCTATACATCCCAACAGGTCCATCGGAAGGGGCATAATTGCAGGTTCTGCCCACTATATAACGTCATCTGACAGGACGCGGGAAGAGGGCCTTTTGTGCTGCTGCACCTACCCTACAGAAAATCATTCCCACCACCCAAATCAAGATGGGCCTAGTCCCGACAGCCTGCAGAAAGGGCCTGAAGACATGGCTGGGAATCTGGCCTGGGAATCAGAAAGTGGTGTGGAGCCCATAAAATGATTGCATTGCTCTTGAATCAGTTGTGTTCTTGAATCAACTGTGTTCTTCTAGTGACTTAATGTTGGAACAATGATGTAATGTTTTCATGTAATGTTTTGTCCAGCTTGTACAAATATTTTATGTTTTGGCTTTTTGATATTATATTTTAATTGCAAGCCATAAATGTAAGATGGATGGCTATATAAACTGAGTGAATTTAATCTTAATAAATTATGTTTCCGAAGTTATTTTAGATATATTTTTTTTAAGAAAGTCATCTTCAAATCATTCGGTCAGCCTAGGAAAACTCAAAAGCTTTGTTTCTTGATTATATATCAAGTATTACCCCATGGGGTGGGGGGCTCTAAATCTGTAGATTGTAACCTACTATTTAAGAAAAGAAACACACAAAAACCACACATTTTCAAGCTCTGTAGAACTCAGTGTTACAAATAAGGACTGGGATAAACAAAAGAAAAAATATATCCAAAATTGTCATTTATTTCAGCTTTTTGTGTACATTTCAAGCCAGTCTCATACTGCAGTTTGTAGATTGTTTGCTAATAATAAATGACCTGAGATTTACACATTTATGCATTTTCCCCTCATGAATCAATATGATTTTAAAGTACATTGCAATGGTATAAGAAAAGGAAATCCTGCCATCTGTACATCTATAACTAACCAGCCACATATTGTGCTGCCAGTAGATACTGAATCTTCAAACTCTTCTCTCACAAATATGATGTGCTAAGTGGTAATCTATCCAATATTTCTTTTAATATTTAAGAGAAAGGGGATGAAAAAGTGAAGATTTTGTCAAAATGAGTTTTAAGATTTAATGGTATTCAACTAGTTTGTTTTAAAATCCAAAGGTATTATTTATGTCATTATAAATATATGTACACTTTATTGCTTTCAAGACAATTCTGGAGAAAAAAATTACCTACAAGATTTTCTAAAGCTTTGGCTCAACTTTTAATCCAGCTTTCCATAATCTACATATAGGCAGGAAATTCTTGGCAAGATAAGTGTAATAATAATGTTAAAAATCAAATGCATTCTAAAGGAAAATATGCTCTAAAATCCTTCCTTTTTCCACCCATCTCAAAGCATACCATTTTGGTTCACTTGTGCTCAAGCTTTCTTCCAAGGTGCTAGGAAATAGTTCTTTCATCCTGCTCCGATGTTTATTCATCAATCTGTTGTATGAGATCCAGTTCTCCTTCAGCGATTTGACCTCTTCACTTTCTGGGGGCTTACAAAATATTGATTTTGCTTCACTCTTTATTTTTTTCCATCCCCACACCCAATTTCCCAAAGCAAACTTTACATCAAAATTATGAGATTCTGAGATGCTAATACTTCCCTCTCTTCCTCCTGACACAACTTATTATTAAGTAATGATGTTTAACCAAGACCAATATTTAATAAGAGTATTTAACCAAGACCAGCATATCACTAAAGCCATACAGATTTACGGAATATTTTATCTTAAGTCATAATACTTGGCTTGTTGTAAAATTGCCAGAGCTATAAACAATTATATCAAGATTCAAGATAGCCATAGAAGAAAACTGCCACATTTTCTATAATATCTGTACTGATAAGATAAAAGGAAGTATGTATCTTCTATATCTTACCTGGATTTTAATAAAAAAATAAATAAATCTTCAGACTTGGAAGATTTGATGTCAGCCCTTCCAGGTAAGCCAGATAGGAAACACAACTAGATGACCTAAATCTACTTTATTATAAGGCTACATTAACAAAATTTTACAAGTCTGAAGGTACAAAGCTCTTTGCTATCATTTTAGCTATCTGATCAGTTAGGTCAGATTTTTTCTATGCTACTTTCTCTAATTATTAAGTGACTGCAGGCTCCTCTCTCTCTCTCGTCTGATTATCCTGTAGGCGGCTTTTTTTTTCTTGTCCCTTGATGTCCTCCACAGATTACATTACACATGTCTGTCCTTATCCCTTGACAGTAAATTCAGTTTTTCTACAATTGCCATATCCTCTTTGATCCTCTTTTTACTTTTTTGTAATCTAACGGCACTGGCTGGTTTACTGCTTCAAATACATTTTTTAAAAAAATCTTCATTATATCTTCTTAGATTTTCTTTTTGCCACACTGTCCTAAAATTAGCTTATAGTTTTGGTTTTCTTTATTATCACATTATTATTTTCTTTTCCCTTTTTTTTCTTTCTTATGATGCATTTTCCATTTCTAGAAGGAAGGCATCTTAATTTTCAAGCTTCCTAGAGAGTCGTGCTGACTTCTTCCCAAACTTCCTGAATTGTCCCAGGAACTGATTAAACAGGTTCCTTTTTGTTTATTTCACAGGGACAGGGCACACTCCTGACAATATTTTTATCTTTTTTAGTGTACATGGACAGATCTGTGAAAAATGAAGACAATGAAGCAGGATAGAGTATCTATATCAGTGATGGCGAACCTTTTAGAGACCGAGTGCCCAAACTACAACCCAAAACCCACTTATGCATCGTCGGGTGCCGGGTGGGTGTGGCCCATTGGGTGGGTGTGGCCCATTAGCTGGGTGTGGCTGTGGTGGTAACAGCAGACTGGGTGGGATTAAAAAGGTCAATCAATCAATTCCAACTTTGCAAGATCTTTTTTTTTCCCACGAGAAGTTGAAATTGACTGATTGATTGAACTTCTTTTTTTTGTACACGGCGGCGGAGGCCTAAAGTTTTTATAAAACCCAGTTGAAGGCCTAGGACTGGGGCGACGTCGCGCGTGCCCACAGAGAGGGCTCTGAGTGCCGCCTCTGGCACCCGTGCCATAGGTTCGTCACCACTGATCTATATGGTCACACAATAGTCTTCTTCAGGATCTCTTAAATATAGTAAAACCACTTGATTTGTTGGTGCACATGCATTCGGTTCTATAACTGTAAGCAATATTATTTGTAACAGCCAGATAACCAGTTTCCAAGTTAACACTGCAATAACATTACTTACATGTGTATCTGATCTGTCTATTGATTTATTTAATAAATAGTTTCCAAGTTGGCTGGATGATTCGGTTCCAAGCCGATCTTTTACAAAGTTTGAATCACGTGACTGAATAACGCAGCAATTTTTTTCTGCTTCCCCAGAAGTAAGATAGGACATATGGTTCATTTCCTAAAATAAATCACATAAGATAATGTTTCTAGATAAATATGCTTGCCAGCTTAGCAATATATAATAATATATAACTGTCAAAATAGAGTTTTAAATAAAATCCTGTAAAATCAGACACTCTGAAAAATGCATCAAAGTTAGATGCACAATTCCATTTTAAGGAATTGTGGACAAGATCCAGAGACAGTTGGAATTCATTTGTTGCCTTTATCTCACGTTTTTCTAGCCAGATAGTAGAATGCTTCTAAAATAAAGGCCATTTCACAAGATGACTGTGATATGGCATGAAAATCAACTGTTCAAAGTAAAAGTCTTGTAAAATTACTTAAGTGAGAAATAGCAATCTGTTGTATTGTACCATATTTGAAAAAATACATTGAGTTTATATTATTTTCAAGTTTATAAATATTACAGTTGTAGAGAATACATGAAATGGAAAACTGTATTTTTCAATAGCTTACTGCATAAGTGCTAGATTTAGCTAGAAGAGTTTCCTTTACACATTGTAAATAGATTGCTCTCCTGGCCATTCAAGTTGGACAGATACACTTCATCATCTTTCTAACAAATAAGTATAGATATCTATTTCAATCTTAATTAAAAAGAACACTGTCTAATCATGAATAACACATGAATGCTAAAATTGACATTTGCAATTAATTTATTCTCATTGTGTTCCTTTGTCATTGTTTACTTTATTGTTCTATTCTGTTAAATGCCTTTTCAGATTTCTTTTTATTATTGTAAGCCACCTAGAGTAGCCCCAGAGATAAGCGACAAATAAATTTAATAAATAAATATTCTATGCTGATTCAGTTTTAAGAAGATAAAAACAACCCCCTTTAGTTTTCTTACTCTGAGGCTAATGATTGTGTTGCTCTTCTAGCCAAGTGCTATAATTTCAATGTGTATTGTCTAATAAAGCTATTTCAGGATTTGCACAATCCCATTGCTCAATCAGCAGCATCCTTTAGTTTACATTTTTTCCCAGATTATATTTGAAACTGTAGGCCTTAGCTTCATCACCAAATGCATTATATGATTAATTAATATAAAACTAAAAAGCAGAAAAATAAATGGAGTGATATTAAAAGGCAGGGTTATCCTACTTTGTATTATCAGGTATAGAATTACTGTACAAATTATTTATTTATATTTATTTATTAATCAGATTTATATCCCACAATTAAAAAAATTTCTCAGTGGCTTACAAAGATAAACAAACATCATGATTATATCTAAGAATATCTTACAAATAAAATTAAAGAACAAATTACAAATAAGGGAAAATAAAAAAGACAAATAAAGTATTCATATATATAACTCTAGAGAGGAGAACTTCTTAGCACAGGGGTCCCCAACCCCCGGTCCGTGGACCGGTACTGGGCCAGCAACCGGGCCACACAAACGAGCAAAGTCCCATCCGCGAGATGCAGGCAGCACATAAAACCACACACCCTCTGGTCCCATGGAAAAACCTCTCTCCACAGAACCGGACCCTGGTGGCCAAAAGGTTGGGGACCTCTGTCTTAGCAGATAGTATTTTTCCTTTCACTTTTCATATGGTATGCTATAATCGCAGGATACAAAGTGTAGAGTCCATAGAATTATGGGAACTGTCTCACACCAAAGAACTGATAGGTCCAAACGGTTGTAAAGTAGCAGAGCGTGAAGATATAAATGACAGGGCTAGCCATGATGGGGTGGGCATCTCAGATACAGGTAAGTCCTTGACTTATGACCAGAATTTGCATAGCTAAGCAAAGTAGTTGTTAAGTAAGTAATGTTCTATTTTATAATCTTTTTTGTCATTATTTATTTATTATTTATTAATTTTTATGCCCCTCCCATCTCACTGATATAGCAACTTTGGGCACTGCAGCTGTTAAGTGCAGTTAATAATCACTGAGCAAATCTTGGCTTCTCCCATTGACTTTGGGCAGGTCACAAATGGTGATCACATCCCAGGTACTGCAATTGTCATAAATATATGCCTGTTGCCAAATGCCTGAATTTTGATCATGCGACTGTGAGGATGCTGCAATGGTCCTAACTGTGAGGACTGGCTGTAAGCTGTCATTTTAAGTAAGTTAAGGATTACCTGTAATGGGATGTTAGAAGGTGAAAAATGCCAGCACCATTTGAATTAGCCCATTGCCTTCCCATATAGAAGAAGATGCCGTATTGTTATTCAAGATGCTGCTGACTTAAGATTCAATACCTGGGTAATGAATTGAAGAAGGCATCGTCTTCTCCCTTAACTTTAGCAGCAAAGTATCTTGGGCCTGTCCTAATCCAAGACTCTTCTTTCAGGAAGAGAAATATGTTTCTGGATCCTATGCTATAACATGTCCCTTATATTAGAATTCTATGGCAATTCACAGAATACTCTTTTCACTTCCAGTATTGAGTTTGGAAATTGATCCTGAAGTATGATAGTGACCTTAACAAGTTGAGAGATGCACCACACAACTTCCACCCATAATTAATATCCCTTTGTTAATTGGTTAATTATTTTTTTTTATAAAATTTTATTGATTTTTCAATTAGAAACAATAACATAAATATGATGCAGTTAATCACAATATCAACCCAAAAAAAATAACACTACTCAATACATTCATGGAAGTTGCTGGAGGTGTGGACAACAAGATGCAACTTTTTTTCACATGTGGTGGACTTGCAAGGTTATTAAAGCCTTCTGGATAAAATTATGGTGGAATTTACAGCAAGTTTTTAAAAGAAGAATTTTTTTTTTGCCTCAGTTGTTTCTCCTAGGTATTACACATAATCTGGATGTAAAAGAAACGAATTTGATGTTGTATTGTTNGAGAAGATGGATTGTTTATATTCAAAATAAGCATAGAATGGTGGAATATAGGTTAGGTTTTTAGATAAAAAATTTTCTCTTTTTATACATATATATATATTTCACCTACTTATGTAGAATTACATTTTGTGGAGTTAGGGATATTAATATAAGGTTACTTTTAGATGAATAGTATCCTGGGATTAGGTTTGGGAAGTCCAGGTGGGGGGTGGGCGGGGGTTTTCAATTGTGATGTACTTGTGATGTGCTTTTTTTTTTATGTTGAAAATAATAAAAAAAAAATTTGGAAAAAAAAAAAATACATTCATGGAAGTGTCCGGTGCCTCCCCCCCTGCATTAATTGGTTAATTATTCACAGGGCTCAGAACTATTATTTTTACATTGCAATTCTCCTCACCAACATGCCATAAGGTCAAGAACGTAAAAACAATATAAAAATGAGAACATATATAAAAAAGCAAGTAATTTGGAAGCTGCATTTTCTGTTTCTGACATCTCAATGAAGACTGAAATTAATATCTGTAGTGAGGGAAGTATACACTATACATGCTCAACAAAATTTTTCATCTATTGCAAGTCTAGACCTTTCTACTCCCAGTTTACATACTGGTGCCCCCAGTTCACTTGCTAGTAGCACTTGCTACTAAAAAAAAAAACACCTTTCCATATCACAGTCCTCACAGGCTTCTTTCTACCAGGGTTATAAGCAAACAAATATTCCTACCCAAAACTGAAATCAGCTAAAAAGTGCTTTCCTTGGTTCCCATATTAACAGGCCTTTATACCAATAAGCAGTAAGAGATAAAGAGATCTCAGTTCGTGGAAAGAGGCACGCGAGATGCCGCGCCGTGGCAAAGGAAAGGCGCTTTAGATATGCTCAGAGGCATTCCGCTTTCAGACTGCAAATTAGCCTTGTTCCTTCATCGCCGTCAATTCTGAGCAATCGTGTAACCATCATATAGAAAAGTGCAAGCTGTTTCGTGGGGGGGGGGGGAAGCTAGGCAGAGAATATAATTGCAGGGGAGGGTTTCAAAGACCAAAAATCAAGCCCAAGATATCGCAGACCCACGAATTTCACCTTTGGCCTTCTTCTCCCCTGACCCAGTTAGCGACATTACCCATTGCTTTCCATTGCCGCCACCGCCGCCTAATGCTCGCCGCCGCGGTCTCGGGCGGGAAAAGCGAGCTCCGCTTCCTTCTCACCCTGGCAACAACCCTAGGAGGGCCGCCAGGAATCACCGAGCATGCTCGGCTCAACTCCGGGCATGCTCAGGAGGGGCGATTGACGCCTTGCCTTGCCCTTACTGGGCGCTCTCTTAAGCGATGGGCTCTGTGTTTCTCTGCCTACCCATAAAAATGTACCACTTTTCTTTCGGTAAAATGTATAGGGGGGAGGGGGAGGAGGAGGAAACAACAACAATATTTTGATTTTGAAAAATTCAAGAATTATCCTTGTGAAACAAGCAGCCAAGCCTAATGTTGAATAGAGCATGCTCAGTGGCTTCCTCCGAAACCGCTGCTATTTCGCCGGCTCGAGACTCGGTGTCAGTCCGAAACGGGGCTCAATTTTCTATCCCAGCGGGAAACACCTCCGGCTCTATTGCTCTGCCAGGAAATCCAGAATGAAGCAAAACCAAAAGCGGATCAGCTTTAGGCTTTAGATGAGGCTTTGGCGACGCAGGACTCTGCAGAAACATTGCATTAAAGAGAACAAGAGCAACGTCGCGAAGTTTAGCTATAAAGCGCAGCTAATTCTACTAAAGATCTAGTAGATCTTCGGCTAATAAACAGTACCACTCCGGTGTTTCTTTTTTAAAACCATAATAAACGCTTTTATTTATGTACGCGCATTTATTCAGAAATAAACCCGGTTAAGTTCAAGGCGGCTAAATAAATGCCAGGATTGCCGCCGTGAAAAGCGAATCCGGACGCACCAAATCCCGCGCCAAATTAGTGCCAAATTAAGCGCGCGGGGAATAACAATTGTAAATACACAACGCCGCGATCTGCTGCTTTTTGTATCTGTGCAAGCCTTTTGTACCCATAAGCCACGCAAGGAGCTTTTTGGTGGAAGGGGCATTGAAACATCAACGCGTGAAATGCATGTAACTCACCCGTCAAGTGCAGGACGTGGCCAGCCGCCAGGGACCCTTCCAAACGCCGCTTCTCCGGGAAAGGGGCGGGAGGTGATGAGGAAGCAAGCCCCTTACTGCCTTCCTTTAATAAATCAGAGACGGTTCGCTCCATTTTTGCAATCTATAAAACTGCACCCTTCGGGTCGCCTGCTCTTTTTCCCGCACAAACAGGTTCCCCAGCCGAGATTGAGAGGGCTTCCCGGCTTGGAAAAGTCCAGTTATGTTGCCTTTCCGCCTCAGTCCTTAGTTTGGCTGATTAGGAAAAGCCCGATTCGGTCCGGTTCCTTCAGCTGCTCCAGATAGGGGAGGGGGGCGAATGACGCCAGGGCAAAGTTCCCTGGAAGGGAGATTGAATTCTCGAGAACGTTTCCAGGTTTTGAAATGGGTCGTTCCCGCTCTCCTCCTCCTCCTCCGCTTGGAGGAGAGATGCTTCACTCACGTTGAAATGCTTTGAGTGAAGATCTCGCTAGGCCAGGGGTAGGCAATCTTGGCTCTTTTATGAGTCGTGGACTTCAATTCCCAGAATTCCTGAGCCAGCACAGCTGGCTCAGGAATTCTGGGAGTTGAAGTCCACGACTCATAAAAGAGCCAAGGTTGCCTACCCCTGCGCTAGGCCTTCTCAAATTAAGCCCTAGAACAGGGGTAGGCAACCTTGGCTTTTTTTATGACTCGGGGACTTCAACTTCCAGAATTCCATGCTGGCTCAGGAATTCTGGGAGTTGAAGTCCCCGAGTCATTAAAAAAACCAAGGTTGCTACCCCTGCCCTAAGAAGATCTATTCTCATTCATAGTTTGAAACAATTCTCATCAATCTATTCACAAGACTTGTGTGTTATTTAACAGAATAACAGGTAAAAGGTAAAAAAAAGTCATACACCTTTAGATTATTTTTTCTTACTGGCCCATATGCAATCAACAATGCCAAAATGTTCCTGTGTAAAGTAGATGGTGGAAGGGGCACTGACAGAGGCTAATATGCAAATTTGTCTTGGAGGCAGCACAGCAGATTAGGCAACAATACAGCAGATTAGGCAACTGTTGTTGCCTAACAAAGCAAAAATGTGTCTTTTTCCTATGGTTGAGAGAAAGTTGTTTGCCTAAAGTCAACCAGACGGCTTTCGTGGCTAAGGTAAGACTTGAACTCATATTCTTCTGCTTTCTAGCTTGGTACCTCAGACCACATTGGCTGTCATCACAAATTTGTTTACCTTCTTTTTTTTGGGATTTAAGGGAAAGGAAAGCAACTTTAGCACATATTTAGCAACAACTAGTCTCTTTGTAGTTCCAAATGCATTGTTAAGGATACCTCCATTAGAATGCAAAAATCACTTAAATTTTGCTACACAACATATGCTAGCTTCAGATTTTCTGAATCACATTTCTTAAACTTTCTTATTACTGACCGTATACAGTCCTTTGCTTACGACCACAATTGAGCCCAATTACACACAACGATTCACTCTGTAAACAATTCACTCAAAACGGGGTAAAATGCTGGAAAGAAAAAAACATTCAAAAATAATCAAAAAAAAGTATGTAAGTCATTATTAAAAAGTTAGTTGCACGAAAGACTCAAATGTAAGCGATTATGTATAAATTAAGGATTAGGAAATAAGAAAAGAGATCGGTAGCTATTTTATTATCCCAAGTTTGATAATATTCCGTTTCTTCTTTTTCTTTCAGTCTCATAGTCAGGCTGTCCATCTGCACATTCTAGTATTTTTTTTTATTATTTCTTCATCTGATGGTATTCCTTCATTTTTCCAGTATTGCGCAAATATAATTCTTGCCCTGTTATGACATGCAAAATCAAATACAAGCTTTGTTTGTTAGTCTTTGCTGGCATTATACCTAATTAAAAAAAATTCAGGTTTAAAATCTACATGTTCTCCCAACATCTTTTCTAGCCAAGTATGTATCTTTTTCCAATAATTCTTTACCAAACATGATAATACATGCCTGACTTATGTTTACATTTCCAACATCTATCTGACATGTTTTTAAACATTTTTGCTAATCTTGCTGGTGGCAAGTGCCATCTATAGAACATTTTATAGAAGTTTTCTTTGTAAGAAGTAGATATAGTCAGTTTGTAATTTTTTCCCCATAAATTTTGCCATTTTTCTAATTCTATATTATATCCAAAATTTTTCGCCCATCTTATCATTGTTTAACTTGTTCACTTTCCATTTTCAAATTTAATAGAAAATTATACATTTTCTTAGTTTCTCATCAGAAGTTAACAATGTCTTATCAAACACAGTTTGTTCCTTGTAAAATCCATACAGTTTAACATCTTTATCATATCTAACTTGCATTTGTAAATGTGCCCACCATGATAGATTGATACCCTGATTTTCTATTTCCTGTTTAGGTTTTAAATTCCCTTCAGAGTTTAGAATATCTCTATATGTCCAGATTTTTTCAAAGTTCACTAAATTTGGGTGTACAAATGCTTCTATTGTTGACAACCACCCTGGAATTTTCAGATATATTTTACATTTTATTTTTTCCCATGTTGTTAATAATGCATTTCTTATATGATTTTGGAAACATTTATGAACTTTATTTTTCCCATACCATAAAAAAGCATGCCACTCCAACTGTAAATCATGCCCCTCCAGATATAACAGCCTTTTATTTCTAAGAGTTATCCATTCTTTTACCCATGTTAATACCGATGCTTGATAATATAAAACCCACTCCGGTAGACTAAGTCCTTCATTTTCCCTGGCATCTTGTAACATTTTCATCTTAATTCTAGCTTTCTTTCCTTGCCAAATAAATTTCAAAATTAGTGAATTTAAGTCTTCAAAGAATTTTTCCTCAAGTTTTATAGGTATTGTTTGAAATAAGAATAAGATTTTCAATAGTATGTTCATTTTCACTGTAGCAATTCTTCCTAGTATTGACAATTGCAAGTTTTTCCATTTTTCCAGATCCAGTTTTATTTGATTCAATAGTTTTGTGTAATTATCTTCTTTTATCGTTGAATATCTTGCTGTTAAATGTATTCCCAGATATTTGACCTTTTTAACTATCAACAATTCTGTTTTTTCCGCCATTTGTTTTTGTTTTTGTTTATCTGTAAGGTTTTTAACTATTACTTTGGTTTTTTCTCTGTTTATTTTCAGTCCTGCCATTTCTCCATATTGTTCTATCTTTCCCAATAGTTTAGGAATCATCTCCAAAGGTTCTTCTAAAATAAATACCAAATCATCAGCAAATGCTTGTAATTTATATGTTTCGCCTTTTATTTCCAGCCCTTTAATTTCTATATCTTGTCTAATATTTCTATTTAAAACTTCCAGAGTAAAAATAAAAAACAATGGAGATAATGGACATCCTTGCCTTGTGCCTTTTCTTATCTCAAAGTTCTCAGTGTAGTCTCCATTCACAATCACTTTCGCTATTTGTTTATTGTATAATGTTTTTATCACGTTTGTAAAGTTCTGTCCAAAGTCCATTATTTGTAATTCTTCTTCTTCTTATGCCATATCCGTTATCGGACATTGGCGATCATGTTGGCGATCATGTTAGCGATCCTGTTTTTATCAGCAGCCGCATGAAAAAGTGCTGCTGAGTTTTGTCCAAACCAATCCCTTAGATTTTGAAGCCACCATATTCTTCTTCTGCCTGGACCTCATTTGCCTTCAATCTTTCCCTGGAGGATTAAATGGAGTATGCTGTATTTTTCTGGGTGTCGCATCACATGTCCGAAATATTCTAATTTTCATTTTTTAATTGTTTTGATGATTTCCCTTGGCTTTCCCAGGCAGCTTATCACCTCCTCATTTCTGATCTTGTCACCCAGCTTATACGTAACAGCCGCCTGTAAATCCACATTTCAAATGCTTCTAGTCTCTTCAGGTGGCCTTCTGTCAGAGACCAACTCTCTACTCCATAGAGCAGGATAGAAAAAATATAGCATCTGACAAGCCTGATTTTCAGTCTTAGCTTATGTCGTGACTGCAGAAGACCTTTTTCATTTTGAAGAATGCTGTTCGGGCTTTTTCTATCCTTGTCTTTACTTCAACGGTCATGTCCCAGTAATTTGTAATTACTGACTCATAAATTGCCAGGAAACATTATCAAATGCCTTTTGGGCATCTAGAAATATTAGTGCCAATTGTTTCCCTGGATGTAATTCATAATATTTGAATACATCCATTATCATTCTTAAATTATTTTTAATTTGTCTCTTTGGCAAAAAAACCCATTTTGATCTGAATGTATAAATTCAGTTAAGTATCTTTTCAGTCTCTACCATTATTGAAGTAAAAATTTTATAATCCACATTCAGTAATGATATTGGTCTATAACCATGGTGGCGTACCTATGGCATGCGTGCCACAGGTGGCGTGCAGGGCCCTCTCTGTGGGCATGCACGCCATCGCCCCAGTCCTAGGCCTCTGCCGCCGTGTGCAAAAAAAAAGGTTCAATCAATCAATTTCAACTTCTCGCGGGAAAAAAAAGATCTCTGCAAAGTTGGAATTGCTTGATTAAACTTTATTTTCAGTTCCACACAGCGGCAGAGGAAGTGACGCGTCGGAGCTGGAAAAAAAGGTGCCATGTGGGGGTGGGAGGAGTGGTGGGAGCAGGGCGCTCCATGCAAGGGGTGAGGCGGGGCCTGTTGCTTCCCTGCCAGACACCTGCCGAAGCCACGCAGGATAAGGTTGCCGCCCCCGCCCCTGCCCAAATGCCCTAGCCTCCACCAAGCTTTTTTTTTTTACTAACCTGCCTTTCAGCTGCATTCCGTTTCTCCATTCGCTTCTCAGCCTTCGCCACGTGTTTGTTTGGACAAAAAAAAAAAGTTCCATGAGACTTTCTAACTTCTCGCAAGATCTCGCGAGAAGTTAGAGAGTCTCATGGAACTTTCTTTTTTACCGACAGTCCCACAAACACGTAGCGAATGCTGAGAAGCGAGCGGAGAAACGGAATGCAGCTGAAAGGAAAACAAAACAAGTTTTATGAAAGCTTTTGCAAAAGTGGTGGAACTGTTGGTAATGGCAAATCCCAGACTCCACACTTGAGTCAATTTTTGCATAGATTTTTATACCCTGTCCCGTGCATCATGCCACATCCTTCCAGAGTGAGCCCAGTTGATAGTCCCACCTGGTCACATGCTTTCCGACCGCCTAGCAATCATTACAATTACCAGACCCTCCAATTATTAGATCAAATGCCCCTTTTGTTCCTGTCTTATCTTCACACCCTTTTCTGTGACATGATTTGTAACATCCTGCTAACTCGGGGTATAGCCTTATCTACAAGGTGAATTGCCACCCATACTGAATAATTGCAATTATAAAGGATTTATGTCTTCCCTTGTTTTTCTATAAGAATGCCTGCTTTCCATCTGGAAGCTATGTGTGTAACAGAGTTCATGCTTCGGTTAAACATGGCTGCACTTTGGTTCATAGTTGTGGTTTAAAATACTAACTCTAAGCAGTTTTTATAAAGAATAAGCCTTATATAATATGTTATTCATAAGCTATATGCTATTCTACAATAGTGTGCACTATTCTAAAAGTATCCTTTAAGTCAGTATATATAATTCCTCTCTATTCGTTCAGCTTATTATATCTCCTTTCCTAAAAGTATCTTAGCTAAGTGCCTCTATATGCCTATTCCTTTAACAGAAATGGAAAATTACAACGTGTACATTTCTTCTGTAGCTCACACACTCTATGCTGTCCCTCCACATGCCTTCCCCAACCTTGCATTGTTCTTATAAAATTACAGTATTTTCAGTCTATGAGTGAGAATTGTTGTGAGCAACTTATAGTCATTCAGTTCAACACCCAGAGTTCTTATGGTAGATGGACATCTATATAGATTGATTTAATATAAACAAACAAACAAACAAATAAAAAATAACAAGCACTTAGGTATAATAAGAACTCATATTCTAGAGAGCCATTCTGGTGTAGTGGTTAAGGTGCTGGTCTAGAAACCACGCAACTGTGAGTTCTACAGATAGTCTTCAACTTACAACAGTTCACTTAATGACCGTTCAAAGTTACTACGGCACTGAAAAAAGTGACTTATGACTCTTTTTTCACACTTATGACAATTGCAGCATCCCCACGGTCACATGATTTGGATGCTTGACAACTGACTCACACTTGTGACGGTTGCAGTGTCCTGGGGTCATGTGATCACCTTTTGCAACCTTTTGACAAGTAACATCAATGGGGAAACGAGATTCACTTAACCGCGTTACTAATTTAACAACTGCAGTGATTCACTTAACATATGTGGCAAGAAAAGTTGCAAAATGGGGCAAACCACACTTAACAAATTTCTCACTTATCAACCTAAATTTTGGGCTCAATTGTGGTCGTAAGTTGAGGACGATCTGTAGTCCTGCTGCAGACATGAAAGCCAGCTAATAAAGGTGGGACACAAATCAAATAAATAAATAACCTAAGCAATTGACTAAACCTATTCTCCTACCATACCTTCTCAAAATGCACTCATTCGAATTGTTTCTGCCATGTTTCCTGTAGCTGACTGTTCCCTTCTGTCTTCGTGGGCCATGTCTTCAATCCTGCTCATTCTAGCACAGTGGTGGCAAACCTATGGCATGAGTGCCAGAGATGGCACTCGGAGCCCTCTCTGTGGGCACACATGCCGTTGCTCCAGCCCTGCCTCCCCTCCACTGCCCCCCCACAACAGCAGCCCCCCTGGAGGAGAGTCGCCCCCAGGCATGGCCTGCCTGGAGCAGCGCAGTGAGGACAAGACTCCGCCCTTGCGCCCTGTCGCAAACAGATGATGCTGTGGGGCACGGATGGAGGGCGTGGCCACCATGACGCTGCTGGGCTGCCTGGGCAAACTGCAGTGGGCCGTGGAGGTGGTGGGTGGCCCTGCGGGTGAGTGGGGACGGGGCAGGGGTAGAGCGGGGATGGGGCAGTGTGGGGGTGGGGCAGTTTTGGGGCACTCAGTGTCTAAAAGGTTCGCCATCACTGTTCTAACATCTTCAATTCTTTCCAGCTAGCTTTCCAAGCTGCTTCTCAGCTTCTCTCAAAAATGAAACTTCCAGCTCTTTGACTGACGTTTACTCCTTTGGTAGGATTGCTTTGATATTGTTTAGATGAAACCTCATGCCTTCTCTTTTCCACTTCTTTCTCGTGAATAATCTTTCTGACATAAGAGGGCAGAACATCATGCCTTTTCTTCTTTCCTTCTCACTATCCTTACCACACCCAAAGTGGGGATTTTATATTCATTTTTTAGTTAGCTTTCTTCCTTGTCACCGGAATTAGTTTCTTTTTCCTCCATTCTTTGCCCTGTCCCATTACATGACCTTTAGCACTGACTTAGTTAAACTATAATCTGGGGCCCGCAGATTTCATAAGCAATAAGAGCTTTTCTATCTCTTCCCTAAATCTAAGATTCAGTTTCCTGCATCCTGTAGTTATCCACGTTAATCTTTCTTGCCATGAACCTCTTTTATGGCACACTTAGGGTTATGGCTTCACGCCNAATGTGTGTTGCTAAGTGAGACATTTGTTAAGTGAGTTTTGCCCCATTTTACGACCTTTCTTTTTTTGTAAGTTTTTATTAGTTTTTTTTCATACATTCAGTAATAATTTTTCAATCAACGTGCTTTCTGAGTTTACATTCGCTAATACATATTTAATTCCTAATCCTTTATTCTTTTCTCTAGCCATCGATAAAATAAGTCCCAAGTTTGATAATATTCCGTTTCTTCTTTTTCTTTCAGTCTCATAGTCAGGCTGTCCACCTGCGCATTCTAGTATTTTTTTATTATTATTTCTTCATCTGATGGTATTCCTTCATTTTTCCAGTATTCCGCAAATATAATTCTTGCCCTGTTATGACATGCAAAATCAAATACAAGCTTTGTTTGTTAGTCTTTGCTGGCATTATACCTAATTAAAAAAAAAAATCAGGTTTAAAATCTACATGTTCTCCCAACATCTTTTCTAGCCAAGTATGTATCTTTTTCCAATAATTCTTTACCAAACATGATAATACGTGCCTGACTTATGTTTACATTTCCAACATCTATCTGACATGTTTTTAAACATTTTTGCTAATCTTGCTGGTGGCAAGTGCCATCTATAGAACATTTTATAGAAGTTTTCTTTGTAAGAAGTTGATATTGTCAGTTTGTAATTTCTTTCCCATAAATTTTGCCATTTTTCTAATTTTATATTATATCCAAAATTTTTCGCCCATCTTATCATTGTTTCTTTAACTTGTTCGCTTTCCATTTTCAAATTTAATAGAAAATTGTACATTTTCTTAGTTTCTCATCAGAAGTTAACAATGTCTTATCAAACACAGTTTGTTCCTTGTAAAATCCATACAGTTTAACATCTTTATCATATCTAACTTGCATTTGTAAATGTGCCCACCATGATAGATTGATACCCTGATTTTCTATTTCCTGTTTAGATTTTAAATTCCCTTCAGAGTTTAGAATATCTCTATATGTCCAGATTTTTTCAAAGTTCACTAAATTTGGGTGTACAAATGCTTCTATTGTTGACAACCACCCTGGAATTTTCAGATATATTTTACATTTTATTTTTCCCCATGTTGTTAATAATGCATTTCTTATACGATTTTGGAAATATTTATGAACTTTATTTTTCCCATACCATAAAAAGCGTGCCACTCCAACTGTAAATCATGCCCCTCCAGATATAACAGCCTTTTATTTCTAAGAGTTATCCATTCTTTTACCCATGTTAATACCGATGCTTGATAATATAAAACCCACTCCGGTAGACTAAGTCCTTCATTTTCCTTGGCATCTTGTAACATTTTCATCTTAATTCTAGCTTTCTTTAATTGCCAAATAAATTTCAAAATTAGTGAATTTAAGTCTTCAAAGAATTTTTCCTCAAGTTGTATAGGTATTGTTTGAAATAAGAATAAGATTTTCAATAGTATGTTCATTTTCACTGTAGCAATTCTTCCTAGTATTGACAATTGCAAGTTTTTCCATTTTTCCAGATCCAGTTTTATTTGATTCAATAGTTTTGTGTAATTATCTTCTTTTATCGTTGAATATCTTGCTGTTAAATGTATTCCCAGATATTTGACCTTTTTAACTATCAACAATTCTGTTTTTTCCGCCATATTTTTTTTTGTTTATCTGTAAGGTTTTTAACTATTACTTTGGTTTTTTCTCTGTTTATTTTCAGTCCTGACATTTCTCCATATTGTTCTATCTTTCCCAATAGTTTAGGAATCATCTCCAAAGGTTCTTCTAAAATAAATACCAAATCATCAGCAAATGCTTGTAATTTATATGTTTCGCATTTTATTTCCAGCCCTTTAATTTCTATATCTTGTCTAATATTTCTATTTAAAACTTCCAGAGTAAAAATAAAAAAAAATGGAGATAATGGACATCCTTGCCTTGTGCCTTTTCTTATCTCAAAGTTCTCAGTGTAGTCTCCATTCACAATCACTTTCGCTATTTGTTTATTGTATAATGTTTTTATTATGTTTGCAAAGTTCTATCCAAAGTCTATTAGTTGTAATTCTTCTTCTTCTTATGCCATATCTGTTATTGGACGTTGGCGATCATGTTGGCGATCATGTTGGCGATCCTGTTTTTATCAGCAGCCGCACGAAAAAGTGCTGCTGAGTTTTGTCCAAACCAATCCCTTAGATTTTGAAGCCACGATATTCTTCTTCTGCCTGGACCTCATTTGCCTTCAATCTTTCTCTGGAGGATTAAATGGAGTATGCTGTATTTTTCTGGATGTCGCATCACATGTCCGAAATATTCTAATTTTCATTTTTTAATTGTTTTGATTTCCCTTGGCTTTCCCAGGCAGCTTATCACCTCCTCATTTTTGATCTTGTCACCCAGCTTATACGTAACAGCCGCCTGTAAATCCACATTTCAGGTGGCCTTCTGTCAGAGACCAACTCTCTACTCCATAGAGCAGGATAGAAAAAATATAGCATCTGACAAGCCTGATTTTCAGTCTTAGCTTATGTCGTGACTGCAGAAGACCTTTTTCATTTTGAAGAATGCTGTTCGGGCTTTTTCTATCCTTGTCTTTATATCAACGGTCATATCCCAGTAATTTGTAATTACTGACTCATAAATTGCCAGGAAACATTATCAAATGCCTTTTGGGCATCTAGAAATATTAGTGCCAATTGTTTCCCTGGATGTGATTCATAATATTCGAATACATCCATTATCATTCTTAAATTATTTTTAATTTGTCTCTTTGGCAAAAAAAAACCCATTTTGATCTGAATGTATAAATTCAGTTAAGTATCTTTTCAGTCTCTCTGCCATTATTGAAGTAAAAATTTTATAATCCACATTCAGTAATGATATTGGTCTATAACCATGGTGGCGAACCTATGGCATGCGTGCCACAGGTGGCATGCAGGGCCCTCTCTGTGGGCATGCACGCCATCGCCCCAGTCCTAGGCCTCTGCCGCCGTGTACAAAAAAAAAGGTTCAATCAATCAATTTCAACTTCTCGCGGGAAAAAAAAGATCTCTGCAAAGTTGGAATTGCTTGATTGAACTTTATTTTCAGTCCCACACAGTGGCGGAGGAAGTGACGCGTCGGAGCTGGAAAAAAGGTGCCGTGGGGGGGGAGCGGTGGGAGCAGGGTGCTCCATGCAAGGGGTGGGGCGGCTCCTGTTGCTTCCCTGCCAGACACCTGCCGAAGCCGCACAGGGTAAGGTTGCCGCCCCTGCCCCCACCCAGATGCCCTCGCCTCCACCAAGCGTTTTTTTACTAACCTGCCTTTCAGCTGCATTCCGTTTCTCCATTCGCTTCTCAGCCTTCGCCACGTGTTTGTTTGGACAAAAAAAAAAGTTCCATGAGACTTTCTAACTTCTCGCAAGATCTCGCGAGAAGTTAGAAAATCTCATGGAACTTTTTTTTTTACCAATAGTCCCACAAACACGTGGCGAAGGCTGAGAAGCGAGTGGAGAAACGGAATGCAGCTGAAAGGAAAACAAAACAAGTTTTATGAAAGCTTTTGCAAAAGTGGTGGAACTGTTGGTAATGGCAAATCCCAGAGTCCACACTTGAGTCAATTTCCGCATAGGTTTTTATACCCTGTCCCGTGCATCACGCCACATCCTTCCAGAGTGAGCCCAGTTGATAGGCCCACTCAGTCACATGCTTTCCGACCGCCTAGCAATCATTACTATTATCAGACCCTCCAATTATTAGATCAAATGCCCCTTTTGTTCCTGTCTTATCTTCACACCCTTTTCTGTGACATGATTTGTAACATCCTGTTAACTCGGGGTATAGCCTTATCTACAAGGTGAATTGCCACCCATACTGAATAATTGCAATTATAAAGGATTTATGTCTTCCCTTGTTTTTCTATAAGAATGCCTGCTTTCCATCTGGAAGCTATGTGTGTAACAGAGTTCATGCTTCAGTTAAACACGGCTGCACTTTGGTTCATAGTTGTGGTTTAAAATACTAACTCTAAGCAGTTTTTATAAAGAATAAGCCTTATATAATATGTTATTCATAAGCTATATGCTATTCTACAATAGTGTGCACTATTCTAAAAGTATCCTTTAAGTCAGTATATATAATTCCTCTCTATTCGTTCATCTTATTATATCTGCTTTCCTAAAAGTATCTTAGCTAAGTGCCTCTATATGCCTATTCCTTTAACAGAAATGGAAAATTACAACATGTACATTTCTTCTGTACCTCACACACTCTATGCTGCCCCTCCACATGCCTTCCCCAACCTTGCATTGTTCTTATGAAATTACAGTATTTTCAGTCTATGAGTGAGAATCGTTATGAGCAACTTATAGTCATTCAATTCAACAACCATAGTTCTTATGGTAGATGGGCATCTATATAGATTGATTTAATATAAACAAACAAACAAACAAATAAAAAATAACAAGCACTTAGGTATAATAAGAACTCATATCCTAGAGAGCCATTCTGGTGTAGTGGTTAAGGTACTGGTCTAGAAACCAGGCAACTGTGAGTTCTACAGATAGTCTTCAACTTACAACAGTTCACTTAGTGACCGTTCAAAGTTACTACGGCACTGAAAAAAGTGACTTATGACTCTTTTTTCACACTTATGACAATTTATTTTTTTATTTTTATTTATTTATTAATTTAATTTATATCCCGCCCTTCTCCTTCCGGACTCAGGGCGGCTAACAACCAGATAAAACACTAATCCCCAAAAAACTACAAATTTAAAAACATAAGTAAAATCAAATATTAATAATTTGGTCGAATTAATTTAAAAATTGCTTTAAAACCCCATTAAAATTTTCCCCTAGGCCAGTCCTGCA
>NW_015387096.1:355459-356733 GCF_001527695.2 Protobothrops mucrosquamatus
GATAAAACACTAATCCCCAAAAAACTACAAATTTAAAAACATAAGTAAAATCAAATATTAATAATTTGGTCGAATTAATTTAAAAATTGCTTTAAAACCCCATTAAAATTTTCCCCTAGGCCAGTCCTGCAAGTTGGAATAGCCATGTCTTAAGGGCGCGGCGGAAGGAAGGGAGATCAGGGATCACCCTGATCTCTGGAGGCAGCTCATTCCAGAGGGTGGGAGCTCCCACAGAGAAGGCCCTCCCCCTTGGGGTCGCCAGCCGGCACTGTCTGGCCGACGGCACCCTGAGGAGACCCACCCTGTGGGAGCGTACAATTGCAGCATCCCCACGGTCACATGATTTGGATACTTGACAACTGACTCACACTTATGACGGTTGCAGTGTCTTGGGGTCATGTGATCACCTTTTGCAACCTTTTGACAAGCAACATCAATGGGGAAACGAGATTCACTTAACCGTGTTACTAATTTAACAACTGCAGTGATTCACTTAACATATGTGGCAAGAAAAGTTGCAAAATGGAGCAAACCACACTTAACAAATTTCTCACTTATCAACCTAAATTTTGGGCTCAATTGTGGTCGTAAGTTGAGGACGATCTGTAGTCCTGCTGCAGACATGAAAGCCAGCTAATAAAGGTGGAACACAAATCAAATAAATAAATAACCTAAGCAATTGACTAAACCTATTCTCCTACCACACCTTTTCAAAATGCACTCATTCGAATTGTTTCTGCAATGTTTCCTGTAGCTGACTGTTCCCTTCTGTCTTCGTGGGCCATGTCTTCAATCCTGCTCATTCTAGCACAGTGGTGGCAAACCTATGGCACGAGTGCCAGAGATGGCGCTCGGAGCCCTCTCTGTGGGCACACATGCTGTTGCCCCAGGCCTGCCTCCCCCCACGGCCCCCTCCACATCAGCAGCCCCCCCGGAGGAGAGTTGCCCCAGGCATGGCCCGCCTGGAGCAGCGCAGTCAAGTACATGGCAGCCAGGCAGTGAGGACAAGACTCCGCCCTTGTGCCCTGTCGCAAACAGATGATGCTGTGGGGCACAGGTGGAGGGCGTGGCCCCCATGACGCTGCTGGGCCACCTGGGCAAACTGCGGTGGGCTGTGGAGGTGGTAGGTGGCCCTGCGGATGGGTGGGGACGGAGCGGGGGTGGGGCAGTGTGGGGGTGGGGCAGTTTTTGGGCACTCAGTATCTAAAAGGTTCGCCATCACTGTTCTAGCATCTTCAATTCTCTCCAGCTAGCTTTCCAAGCTGCTTCTCAGC
>NW_015387096.1:359115-362349 GCF_001527695.2 Protobothrops mucrosquamatus
GTCTCTGCCGCTTGCCAGCTACGCCTCGGCCGGCGCAGGGGGCGGAACCACACATGCGCGGCGCTGCCAGGCAGGGAAAGTCCTTGACTTACGACCGGTTGGGTAGTCCTCTACTAACGACCGGTTTAGTCCTTGACTTACGACCGGTTTAGTCCTCGACTTACGACCGGTTTAGTCCTCGACTTACGACCGGTTGGGGTCACGGCATTAAAAAGGTTGAGAACCACTGTCTTAGAGCATAGAATAGTATGGTTGTAAAGAACCTTGTTGGTCTTCTAGTCAAACTTCCTGCCCATAGCAGGAGATCTAACACAAGTCTGGACAAATGGCTATCTAATCTCTTCTTGAAAGCCTCCAATGATGAAGCAACTTCCCGAGGCAAGCTGTTCCATGGATTAATTGTTCTCACTATCAGGAAATGTTTCCTTAATTCTAGCCAGATCTCTTTTTAATAATCTTCCACCCATTACTTCTTGTTCTGCCCTGGAAAATAAATTAACTCTTCTCTGTGATAGCTCATCAACTCCTGGAAGACAATTATCATATCACCCCTAGTTCTTCTCTTGGTTAGATTAGGCATACCTAGTTCCTTCAATCATTCATCATATGGTTTAGCCTCCAGACCCCTTATCATCTTTGTTGGTCTTCTCTTTTGCCTTTTTTTTTTTTGTATATTCCAAGTGTGGTCTCACCAGTGCAGTATAAAGCAGTACTATGACTTCATTTATTCTTGAAACCTATCCCTCTGTTGATACAACCTAGTATTGCATTAGCCTTTTTGGCAGCTGCAGCAAATTGCTGGCTCATACTTACAGTAAGTAGTGGTCTATTAGGGCACCTAGATCTCTCTCACAGTTGCTATTATTGAGCCATCTACCACCTGTTGTATATCTGTACTTTTGGGTTTTGTTGCCTAAGTGTGGGACCTTACTTTTCTCATCACTGAATTGCATTTTGTTGGATAGGGTCCAGTGTTCAAGTCTGTCAGGTTCTTCTAAATCTTGAGTCTGTCATCTAAAGTGTGAGCTATTCTCCCCAGCTTGTGACAGCTGCAAATTTGATGAGTTCTCCTACTATCCCCTCATCTGAATTTTCCATGAAGATTTTGAAAAGTACTGGGCCAAAGACAGAATTTGAGGCATCCCACTAATTGCTTCCCTCCATGTAAATGTAGTTCCATTGAGGACTAACCCCCTGAGTGTGGTTGATTAGCCAGTTGCAAATCCACCTGGTGGTGATACTGTCTATCCCACATTGTTCTATCTTACCAAGAAGTTAGGTTGTGGTCTACTTTGCTAAATGCCTTATTGAAGTCTAAGTAACCTATGTTACTAACACTGAATGAGTTTCCTTCAATCCTTAGCGAAAGATGTTTTAAATACAAATCTAGTGTCAATTTTTCCAAATCAACAGGAAAAGGGGGATTGGGGGAAAGTTACAAATGGACTAAGGCTCCAGATAAATTTGAAATAAGATTTTGGAGCTAATTATAAAAACCCTTCCCATGGGAAAATATTTTTTTAATTCTATTTTTTTTATTTTGACTTAATTTGATAATACTAATACAGAATGAATTAAAATACTTTAACATTGGGTATAATGAAAGATCATTTTGAACAATGGACTTAGAAGTTAATTTTAAGAGTGTCTATTCCTATAAGTAATGTTTTAAAAATGCTATAAAAGAGAAATAAGTTTTACCTGACAAGACTGAGACTCACCTTAAAGTGATTTAAAAATGACATGTTACAAGAATGATATGGAAAAAGATGCTACGCTGGACACAAAAGAAATTGGCCGATGTCTTAATAGTTTAAAGGAATATACAAATAATAAGTCAAGAATGTGACCTGGATAATTTTCCCAAATTGGATTTACAAAAGAACTGTTAAAAGTTTTGAAAAATTTTATGAAAAGGGACAGAGAAAAAATGAAAATGTTTTGTGGGACATTATTTGAAGGGTTTAAAGATCAAGATTGTTAAGGAAGGAATATAAATATGGTTTAATTAATCATGGTTAAAATAGATAAATGTTGTTATCCTTGGTAACTCTTAATGTACTTTTGCTGATCTGGACTGAATATTAAGTCCGTAAGAGTTTGTTTATGGATAAGAGATGTGCTATGACAGAGGTCCTCAACCTTTTGGGCACCAGGGACCGGTTCTGTGGAGAGAGGTTTTTCCGTGGACCAGAGGGTGTTTGGTTTTGTGTGCTGCCTATATCTCGCGGATGGGGCTTTGCTTGTTTGTGCGGCCCAGTTGCTGGCATGCCGCGGCCTGGTACTGGTCCACGGTACCCCTGCACTATGAGAAGAAATCACTTGTATTTAAGAGAAAATGAATGGTTTATAATTGTTTTGATGAGGAGGACAATTACTTATTTATTATTTTCTTATTTTCTTTTCCATTTCTATTTCTGTTTCTCTTTTTCCTTTTTTCCCCTGCACCTTCTACTCTTTTTTCAGTTTGTATTAGTTTTTACAGTTTTAAATATAATCTTTAATAAAATTATTACAGGAAACCACCCCCACTCAATTTTTGGATAAATGTGAACAATAGACCATCATATGACATCTATCCAAATATTGACTTCAAAAGTGGGGAAAAAAGTTAAGTTCATGAAGTGAACAAATTACTTTCCTATAAGATTGATATTCCAAAAGGTTTGTTTAATTTGCAATGTTTGTAGAAGAACAAAAGAATGTTCTATAAATTCTTTAGGAATGCTTGCAATGAATTAAGATCAGAATGAGGAACTTCAATCCTTATTAAACTGTCGATATGTAACTGATACATATCAACCAAGAATAATCAGCAGCTGAATCACTCCATCAGAACAAAGTCCTGCTATAAAATATGCTGGAGTTGACTGCACATATAAATACCTGCATATCTAATACTTCTGTGCCATCCTTTCAGTCAACGAGGGTGAGGAAAGTAGTGCCAACAAAGATGGCAATCAGTCAAGACATTTTGGTGGTAATGATGCTACTACATGGAGTAATGGGAACCATGGTCAATCTCAACAATAATGGCTTTGAAGACATTGTTATTGCTATTAATCCAACGATACCTGAAGATGACAAAATTGTTACCAACATAAAGGTATGATAATTAGACATTTACGGATATATTAACTGTATAATACATTAAGAATTCTGCTAGCTATATAGTGGTAGAATCTATTTGTCTCTTGTAAATAATGAGGTAACTTCCAAGATGTGTGTGTGTTA
>NW_015387096.1:362428-366315 GCF_001527695.2 Protobothrops mucrosquamatus
GCTTTGAAGACATTGTTATTGCTATTAATCCAACGATACCTGAAGATGACAAAATTGTTACCAACATAAAGGTATGATAATTAGACATTTACGGATATATTAACTGTATAATACATTAAGAATTCTGCTAGCTATATAGTGGTAGAATCTATTTGTCTCTTGTAAATAATGAGGTAACTTCCAAGATGTGTGTGTGTTACGGTGGACAGCTCCCTGTGTCAAGGGACTGGGCAATTCAAGACCAATTTGATGATAAGAAAAGAGACCTTTTCTGATTGGCATCCATTTGAATAGGCACGAATATCAACTGATAAACAAGCTAAAATATATTTGTTTAAATTGTAACTATAGCTGCCATTTTTATCTATTTCTATTGATCATGCGACTTGATTCTGTCTTACTGATTTAATTGTATCCTGCCTTTATTAGTTTTGCAAATAACTCAAGGCAATGAACATATTCAACACACCTTCCTTCCTCCTTCCCAACAACAACCCTGTAAGGGGCCGAGAAAGAGTGACTGGGCCAGTTGGTCATCCAGCTGGCTTTCATGACTAAAGAGGGACTAGAACTCACAGTCTCCTGCTTTCCTGCTTTTGTCCTTTTAGTAATGCTTTCCTCTTTGGTGATGTGTAAGTGTACCTCCTGCTTTTACTATGAAGTTCCACCATTAATGTTTATGAAACTCTAAAGAAATTCATAAACACTTCAACCAACTTGAATACTCAGGCCCATAATGCTGCCCTTTATCATATGGACTTTGTGTTCCATTTTAAAAGTCTTCCACACTCAGTTCAGGCTAATTGTTAACTAGTCTCCCTCCTTCACCTCTTTGAAGGAGAGATGAAGAAATCCTCCTTCATTTCATATAATTGTAATAATTTGATCTCTGGCACAATATATCATATTAGTGCTGGCCTTCCCCACCCTGATGTTTTTGAAGTTGAACTACAAGTCCTCCTTTTTAATCAATATGGCCAATGAACATGATTACTGAGATTATGGGAACCATAATAGTTCATTACATCAAAAAGATATAAAAAAATGAGGGAAATTCATACAAATAAGCTGGAAGAAAAGTATTTTTCATATATTAAACAAGACTGTGAGCTTTAGCAAAATTTCACACTTTAGGAATGTATGGTTATTAGATAGTTTTATTTTTAATGGATCTTATTCACATGCATTTAATTCTTTTTTTATAATTTCTCAACATAGCAGATAGCCTCATCTGCTAATTTCCTGAATGTCAAGATTTTGTCAAGTGTTCAAGAAAAAAAAAGAATACAGAAAGGACAAAAAAAGATACAACAACATAATTTGTGACTTTCAGATTCTGGAAAGTTGAGGTCTAGATAGAATCATCTGGGTATGTCTAGTTTAATGAAGAAAAGGATTGTTCCAATATCTCAGGGGTTGCCACAAAAAGGGAGTCAAGCTATTCTCCAAAGCACCTGGAGGCAGAACAAGAAGCAATGGATGGAAACTAATCAAGGAGAGAAGCAACCTAGAACTAAGGAGAAATTTCCTGACAGTCAGAACAATTAATCAGTGGAACAATGTACAGACTCCTAAACAGTAACTATTGACAGCTCCACAACAAAGTGAATATATTTGTATTTTGTGTTTCTATTAGGATATGGTTAAAGAAGCATCCAATTATCTCATCAGTGCTACAGAACGAAGATTTTACTTTAAGTCTGTAAAAATTATAATTCCATTGACATGGACATCAAAACCAGAGTATAAAAGAGTAATAAGAGAATCCTACGAAAAAGTAAGTGGAGAATATTCCTCAAAAATATGTGATATTTTAGGAGACAGGAACTATAATATAGCTGCAGGTCTCTGATATTGTCTTTATAACTCAGTTGCCTTCTCCAATTGCAGTTGCTTTGAAAGGGTATTTGCCTTTTAAGAAGGGAGTCTGAAAGAGCTGGATATGTTTAATCTTCAGAAAAAATAACTGAGATAGAATATAGAATACTTTATAAATAAATAAAAAGGTGACAGATTTAGAAGGTAAAGAGCTTTTCACTCACTCTCTTTCTCATTCCAGAGGTCAGGACAGAGAATAATAGATTTAAGTTACAAAAAGACAGATTTTGACTATTAGTAAAAAAAATATGTAATAACAGTTCAACTATGCCGGCTTTATTCAGATTCTTGCACTGAAACTCAATAGCCTAAACAGGCCCTTCCAAATGGACAATTTTAAGATATTGCAACTGTGACATTTGAAGGGGTTATGAATCTAAAACTCCATACTTAAAGAAGGTTTGCAATTAAATCAATGTTAGCCCTACAAGGTGGACTAGACTAAGAAACAATGCCGTTAGGGTCAGGACTAGTTATATTCTAACACTTACAGTAACAGAATCTTGCAAGTCTGAATCTCCTCCTCCTCCTCCTCCTTGCAACCCAACTCAATATGGCCCAGGCAAATCAAAGTTTGGACATGCCTACCCAATACCCTCTGCAGTTAAAGAATGACAGAAAAGTTGTTACCTTCAAGTGAGCTTTATGCTCATTGCTGGAAAAAAACAATTTCTAAACTATATACACTAAAACTTAATTTAGTGGACCATTAAGGAAAGAATATCCATTATTCCCAAAGATTTGCTAAATCCAAAAGTACTTCTTTGGATCTATTTATATCACTTATATAATGATATAATTAAGCAACTGTTGTAATATTCACCATTTAGATAGTGACAACATTATAGAAATTGACATATAACATAATTTGTTTTTATTTTATAATGACATTATTAAGGTGAAATTAACTGAAATGTATCTTGATTTATCTGAACTATTTGGGCTGTAACAGATTTGCCTGTTATTTTGAAGAGGAATGACATCTAAATGAAAACTTTACTCAATCTTTTTCAAGTCTGCTAAATAGTAGTCCATTAAATTAATGTTTTACTGTAATTCATGGGTGTCAAACTTGCCGCATCACATGACGTGTTGCGAGATATCGCAACTTTTTTCGCATTGCCGGAGTTGGGGTGGGTGTGGCCTCTGCATGATGCAACCGGCCCGCAGGCCAGCAGTTTGACACCCCTGCTGTAATTGGTTTTTTGTGATGTAAAGGGTCTTTCTTACAGTCTAACAAAGTGACTCTGTATTGCAAAGATGTTGCTGATATTGCTGAAGAATAACTGTTCACATCCCTAAATATTTCCCCTGCTAATTGTGGCTGCAAGGAATTATGAAGGACAATAGTTTCTTATCTCTGCAATGTAATTAAATGAATTATAGATATACTTAATATTTATTTATTTATTTTTTATTGTTTATATTTATATCCCGCCCTTCTCCTTGTGGACTCAGGGCGGCTGACAACCAGATAAAAATACAAAATATCAAAACTACAGGTTAAAAACATAATTAAAAACAAATATTCATAATTGGTCTAAATAATTTAAAATTATGTTAAAACCCCCACTAAAAATTTTCCCCTAGGCCAGTCCCGCAAGCTGGAATAACCATGTCTTAAGGGTGCGGCGGAAGGAAGGGAGATCAGGGATCACCCTGATCTCTGGGGGTAGTTCATTCCAGAGGGTGGGAGCTCCCACAGAGAAGGCCCTCCCCCTTGGGGTCGCCAGCCAGCACTGTCTGGCCGACGGCACCCTGAGGAGACCCACTCTGTGGGAGCGTACAGGCCGATGGGAGGTAATCTGCAGCAGGAGGCGGTCTCGAAGGTATCCAGGTCCGATGCCATGGAGCGCTTTAAAGATGATGGTCAGCACCTTGAAGCGCACCCGGAAGGCCACCGGCAGCCAATGCAGCTCGCGCAGCAGCGGTGTTACATGGGAGCGACGAGTCCCTCCCAACACCGCCCGCGCGGCCGCATTTTGGACTAGCTGGAGTCTCCGGGTGCT
>NW_015387096.1:367340-374826 GCF_001527695.2 Protobothrops mucrosquamatus
ATCTAACATGTATCCTTACCTGTGTTCGGTCGGATTCGGTTCGGGTAGCCCTCCAACTGCTCTCTAGGCGTCTTTTCCAGCGTTTCATCTCTCTCAGCTCCTCGGTAAACCAAGGAGCTAGTTGAGATCTACGTCGGGTCAGAGGCCGCAACGGCACGACTCGGTCCAGTGCTGCGGCTGCGGCCACATCCCAGGCCGCTGCCTGATCTTCCGCCGAGTCGTGACCTAGATCCTCCGGATATGGCCTAAGCTCCGTCAGAAACCTCTCCGGGTCCATCAGGAGCCTGGGACGGAACCATCTAGGCGGTTCTGTCTCCCTGCGGCGAGGGGAAGCGGTCCGGAAGTCCATCCTAAGGAGTGCATGATCTGACCATGACAAGGGCTCTATATTTATCTCCCCCATTTCCAGATCATTCTGCCACCGGCCAGAGACAAAAATTAGATCTAGTGTATGTCCTCCCGTGTGAGTGGGGGCATGAACTAATTGGGTCAAGTCCATGGTCGTCATGGAGGCCAGGAACTCCCGAGCCGCCGCTGACGTTTCACCCGCCGATGGCAGGTTGAGATCCCCCATGACTATAAGTCTGGGGGTCTCAACCGCCACCCCGACTATCACGTCAGCCAGCTCAGGCAGGGCCGTTGACACATAGCAGGGGGCCAGGTATATTATCAACAGGCCCACTTGTACCCCTTGCCCCCACTTCACAAGGAGGGACTCTGCACCGTCTATCTGAGGCACGGTGGCCTCCCTTGGACATAGGCTCTCCCTTATAATGACCGCTACCCCACCGCCCCTACCCCGGGTCCTCAGCTGATGGAATGCCTGGAAACCCGGTGGGCATAGATCAACAAGGGGAACTCCCCCTTCCATGCCCAACCAGGTCTCGGTGATACCTGCCAGGTCCGCTCCCCCCTCTTGAATAAGCTCTTGAATGAGGGGGGCCTTATTTACCACGGACCTGGCATTGCATAACATCAGCCGATGATCCCGGGCCCAAGGATCTGAAGTCCCTGGAAGTCGAGTAGAGCCCTGAGGATCGGAGCATCCACAAGCTTGTAAGCAGCGTGTGCGTGCTCCCAAAACCCAATATGGTCCTCTGCTCCCGCCATATCTGCCCCTCCCACTGACCGTACCTATCACACCACCCTCCGTTAACCCCCCAGTCTCCTCCCTCACCACTCCGCGCCCCCCAGACAGGACTGGCCTTGGCCTCAGAGAGGACTCCCCTAAGTCCCCTCGGGCCAACCCCGAACCCTCTAAAAATTTAATAAAACACCCCTCTAAGAAGACACGTAATTTTCTTCTCCTTAGTTCCCTAGTTGCTGTTGCTGTGTGCCACCTCTCGGGGTTCCATACCCCTTCATCAAGGCAGGCCCTTAAGATCGTATTGGGCCATGCCTGCGCGATGGGGGAGTCGCGCAGGGCCAGCAGTTCCTTCCTGGAATACAGTCCCAGTTCCCATCAGGAGGTCCAGCAGCAGAGTAGGGGAGGGGGGAAAGTCCTCGTGATGGTAATCCTAGTCAGGGGCTTAGATGGATCACAAGAAAGCAGCACAGTTCGTTGTTCTTCTTGACCCCCATGAGGGGGGGGGAAATTGCAGTCAAAGTCAGCCAGGCCCTAACCGCGCAGGCCTCCAGGCACGCCAGACCCCAGTCGCACAAGCCTCCAGGCCCACTCCAGGCACTCACCGCCAAGCCCTGGATCCTCCAACAGGCCGTGTCCCTCAGGCAGACTCCTCCTTTGGGCAGCGGCCCTCATATGAGTATCAACCAAACCTTTCATTATTATGGTGATCCAAGTTTATGTTTCAGATGCAGAAGGAATTAATTTTGACTACTTCCGTGCCAGTGTGCAACACCTTGTCAATTAAGTGCCATAAAAGATGTCGTATTCATTATAGGCAATTTCAAGGCTAAAGAATACTGAATAGTATAATGGAATAAATAAATAAAATATACAATGAATTTCTAAGAGGTGATTTAAGACCAGGGATAATTTTGTATTAGCAAAAGATTACCAATTTTTTTCTTCACCAATCTTTAAAATATGCCCATTATTATTTTATTTTAGGCTGACATCATAGTAGCTAATCCTTACATGAAATCTGGAGATGATCCCTATACCCTGCAGTATGGAGGTTGTGGGATACCAGGAAGATACATTCATTTCACACCAAAATTTCTGACAAATGACAATTTGCATGATGTTTATGGATCTCGAGGTAATATATTGTAATTAACTGGGGGTTTTTTTCATTCTCATTAATGAAACCTTCAATAGGCAGGGACTGAACAAGAACCAACAAAATAAGAAAGTTCATGAAAAGTAAATGCCTAATCTTGCTCGGTCACTTCTTTCTAAAGGCAAAACTTTAACAAAAGTTTGCATTTTAAAACGAACCATGCAGTCTCCAGCCTGAAACTATCATACTCTGGGTCTATTCAGAGGATGGCCAGATTCAAAAGATGGCTGGGTGTCTGCATGTTTAGTAATCGGATAGAAAAGGAACTTTCAATTTTGTGCAGCAAGTCATCTATGCTTTACTTAATGAATTTCCCCTTTGGAGTTGCACATAGTTTTAAGTGCAGCTTCAATTCCAAATGGGATCATCATTAAATACCCACTAACAATGGTATGTCTACAGTTCCAACAGCATTTAAACACATACACATAACACCAACTTCTTACCGACTGTTGTAAATTTAAAATATTGTATTACAATTCAGTTGTTTTATTTTTTCCTATAGGTAGAGTCTTTGTCCATGAGTGGGCTCATCTAAGATGGGGTGTCTTTGATGAATATAATTATGATGCTCCTTTCTATGTTACCAACAAAAAAGTTGAGGCAACAAGGTATCTTCCTAGATTTATATTGACCTAATAAAATACATGTCTAGACTTCAGCACTTCATCAATTTTCTATCTACTTGTCTAGATCCAATTATTATCCAAATAATAATTCAGGTCATTATCTTGATTTGTTATTTGTATATCCCTTTCAATTATTAAGCTATTAAGACATTCATTTCTTTTATATATCCAGTGTAATATCATGGGAAATTTTCTTTATAATTAATTTAAAAAACTTATTTCAAAATTATCTGGGCTCTCAGTCCATTTGTTTTGCTGTTTATTCAAAGAAACTTTTGTTTTAGTCCTTAAACTTATAGTTTGAAGATTTTCTTTCACTAAGGATTGAAGGAAATTCATCTGGTGCTATAAAACAAGTGAATTCTGAGGTTCCTAATAGCTGAAATGCAGTTAACAAGTAATTTCCAAAAGTGATTATAAAAGGAAGCATGCAAACTTAATGTCCTTTCAAAGGGGTCCACTGGGATTTGAGCAAGATGGCTAACCCTTCTTCTCCCAGAGTTCCACCAAGGACTATCATCTTGGGAGGACCAGATGTCTGGACCATTTTTGGGTGATCTCTTGTCTGTAGAAGAATTTTCAAAGAGCTGCTCACCGCTCTTCATTCCGCCATGGTTGTCAGCTCTGCTTTTCTGGGAGCCATCTTTAGTTCTCCATTTCTTCCCTAGAAGTCCCTCCAGTACCAAAATTCATAATTGTCAATACTCTTCCTATCCTGCTTTTTCAAAGTCCAAGGTTGCAGATATTCTTTACTTAATATAAACATCTTCTCCTGACGTGGATGAGAGACCAAGAATTACTTGAGCTTTAAGCAAAACCTGGAACAAGGCAACAGCAAACCACTTTAGTACTCTTGCAAAGAAAATGAAATGAATATACCCCAAAAGTTATCAGAAGTCAAGCTCAATTTGAAACAAATGTTCTCTTTTTATATTGATTTCATAATGTTTCATTTGTAAATTATATATATTTTTATCATATCATTTAGATGTTCAGCTAGTGTCACTGGTGTTTATATATTTCCAACTGGACCAGGAAACTACAGAGCCTGCAATTTCCAGGAGAGGACTCAGATGTATGAACCGGGATGTCAATTTGTACCACATAAATCCCAAAGCACTCCAGTGTCGATAATGTATATGCAAAGTCTACCTTCTGTGAGTGTAACTAATGTAAAGCATTTAATCTGATCCGATATTTGTCCTCCTGATTAATTCTTACTTTTCTATTTTTAGGTTACTCTGTTCTGTAATGAAAGTAATCATAATATGGAAGCACCAAACCTGCAAAACAAAATCTGCAGCTATAAGAGTACGTGGGAAGTAATCATGAATTCCACTGACTTCGCCTCTTCATCTATAATAAATACTCCTCTACCTGACCCTACTTTCACCCTGATGCAAGCACGCGACAGAGTTGTCTGTTTGGTGCTTGATGTTTCCGGAAGCATGAGCGGTGTAAGTGTAGTGTTAGAAGATTCTTTTAATAGAAAACTTCAAAATGATTTCTTATAGGAATGCTGGGTTAACTGTTAAGTCATTATTAATATTTAATCCCTTCTAACTAATACAGGCTTCTTTTTTGTAAACATTAGCATGGCTATTTATGAAACTATAATAAAATTATAGTTGCTGAATTGTTCTGAAAAAGGGAAAGTTATCCAACAGGATAGATATGATCCAAGATGTTATACAGGCCTTAGACGCAGGGTTTTGTAAGACAGTTTGAAAGCAGGGAAGACGTCCATGCTGCATCCATACATCTGGTTCCTCTTGCCCTCTTCCTGTTCTGAAGCTGGCAGGAAATTACTATTCCAAAAGCCCCACAGCACACACTTAATGTCCAGTTGGAAAGGTCTGTGGTGTGCTGCTGTCCATAAAGCAGTGTGGAACATGGAACTTTGCAGCATTGCAATGATTGGTTCATTCCCTGACCGAGAATTTGTCTTCTCCAACATCATCCACTATTTGGAAAGCCTCTACCAATTGGCACATGCAATCCTCTGGGGTTACTTCATCACTGCATTTTCTTTTTTTCTTCTTTCTTATTGTACCTTTGTCCAGCTACACTTTCAAAGGTAACTTTGGGTCATCCATCAACAGTTTGACCACTCGATCATCAAGGCAGCAAAAAGTTACATTTTTATGTCTTTTGGCACTGTCTTAATGGCCCTCTACATTTTTTGCTGCTGGATAAGGATTTTCAAAGAGTGGTAGTTTAAGAAGGAAGTTTAGGTGTGGGGAATCAGTGTGGGAGCTGGAAACTCCCTTAAGAATATTACTTGAAAAAAGGAAGTGAGGAGCCGGGCTTCCCTAGTAATCACTGAAAAAGGAATTCCCAGTGATATTGGCCTCAACCTATGACCACAACTGAGCCCAAAATTTCTGTTATGAAGACATTTGTTAAGTGAATATTGCCCCATTTTGCAACTTTTCTTGCCACAGTTGTTAATTGAATCACTGCAGTTGATAAGTTAGTAACCCAGTTGTTAAACCAATCTGGCTTCCCCATTGACTTTGCTTGTCAGAAGTTTGCAAAAGGTGATCACATGACCTTGGGACACAGCAAAGGTCATCAATATGAACCAGTTGCCAAGCACCCGAATGTTGATCACATGATCATGGGGATGGTGCAAAGGTCATAACTGTGAAAAAGGGTCATAAGTCACATTTTTCAGTGTCGTTGTAACTTTGAAGAATCACCAAATGAACTGTTGTAAGTCGAGATCTGCCTGTACAAAAGCCAGGTCTTCTCCTCTTTAAGCCAGGGAAGCAATACACAATTTCAAAGTTTCATACTTTCTCATCCAACTAATCACAAGTTGACTAATTCATTTTTTAAAAAAGAAAAAATATAGGGGAGCCAGAGAAGGTAGGGTTTAAGTCTCTCCCAAGCCAATCAGTTCCAAATAGCATAAATGTTTAGTTACAGATTTTGAACAAGCTGTTAGAACTTTGAGATCAAGGTTGGATTAAGGCCAACTGTTGCTGGTTTTAAATTGATTTTATCATTTGGCCAAAACAAAGGCATTTGAAATGGTTGTTCAGGCAGTATTGACAACTGACAACTTTGTCACTCTTCCCCGTCCTCCCATCCCTTTTTCTTTCTTTGCAGTATGATCGCATTGCTCGTCTCAGGCAAGCTGCAGAAGTGTTCGTCCTACAAATCATTGAAACTGGTTCCTGGGTTGGAATTGTAACGTTTCACAGCACTGCCAGCATTACGATTGGCTTGCAACAGATTGTCAGTGACAAAATACGGCAGAATCTTGTGAATCATTTGCCTACCATAGCTAATGGAGGGACTAAAATTTGTGCTGGAGTGCGCAAAGGATTTCAGGTGAAAGAAAACATTCTCCCATTACTTTTATTTCTAGTTTTTTTTTCTCTAGACATAAGTTGTATAGTGAGCTGGTGCAGGTGTTTTAAGAAAAAAATGAAGCAATTATATCATTCAATCATTGTAATTTTTTCAGCCCGATAAAGCTGAGTTGGCAGTATTCACAAGTACCACAGCTTTAATAGATGCCTACTGAAATTAACACACACACACATGCATATTTTAAAATGACAAATCTCATTATCTCAGTGATCTTTTATGAAGATCTGATGGCAATTTGATCTCTTTTTTAAAATTTAAATTGCATTTATTATATTTATTTTGGGGCAAAATCCTGGACAGCATCCATGCCAAATTAAGATCCATCATTTCTCATCAGTGTGGAAATGAGGGACAAAAAGATGCCATTCTATCAGTGGGAGCTTCTCTTCCTAATTATTAAAAAATAATTAAAAGTAGAATTTCCATATTAATTTTTGAGAGGTAGACTGGCATTGCAATTCTTGTTGACTGGATTAGTCTGCAGGCCAGTTTCTGGATTCGCTTTGAAACACTTCTTACAATGGAGTTTCAGAATTTGAAAATATTTTTATTTTATAAACAGCTCCATGTACTCTTTTCAACTTTTAGTTCAGGGGTGTCAAACTGCCGGCCCATGGGCTGGCCGCGTCACGAATAAACCGTGCCCATCCCATTGCCGGCAATGGGGGAAAAGTTCCAATACGTCACGCGACGTCATGTGATGTCGCAAGTTTGACATGTCTGTTTTAGCTGTATACTACAGGCAATCCTTAACTTACAACCACAATTGGGAGCAGAACTTTTGTTGTAAGAAAGTTGTTAAGTGTCTCACGCCCAATTTTATGACTTTTTTGCCACAGTTGTTAAGCAAATCATTGCAGTTAAATGAGTTATGCGGTTGTTGAGTGAATTTGGTTTCTCCTACTGACTTTGATTGTCAGAAGCCAGCTGGGAGGATCTCAAATGGTGACCACATGACCCTGGGGTACTGCAACTGTCACAAATACAAGTTGGTTGCCAAGTGCCTGAATTCTGCTCACTTGACTGTGGGGATGCTATGATGGTTATAAGTGTGAAGAACGAATATAAGTCACATTTTTCAATGCCGTTGTAACTTTGAACAGTCACTAAATGAATGGTTGTAAGTTGAGGACTACCTGTGGAAAGAAATTTTTCCTATAAAGAGAAGAGGAACATGCCTGCAAATGCAGATTTTATAAACCATAATTCCACAAGACAGTCTCTGAGGAATGG
>NW_015387097.1:0-10528 GCF_001527695.2 Protobothrops mucrosquamatus
TGGCGACAGCCACGCGCCTTGCCTTGTGATAATTGCTGACCGCTAAGCATCGTCCCCGATTATACCTCTATTAATAATTGGCGATGATCTGGCTTTCTGGCTTGGATCTTTTTTATGCTAAGGAATGAAATAAAGGGGCGGGTAGATACTTTTTAAAGAAGGAAAAAATGACTTCAGTTTCTGTGGGGATGCTGCGAAGTAGTTTTGGCGGCAGAAGGAAAAAGTAGCTTCATCCCGCCTTCAATGCCATGTGGTTTTTACTCCGCCGCGCTTGTTTAACTTAAGAATTGTTCGCGTCCCTGGGTTTCTTTCAACTTGACTGCTCTTTTGCAGAATTCGCCTGCACCCGTCTGGCGTGGCTTTTTTTTTTTTTCCCCCTTCTTTTTTGGAAACTCGGGTGGTGGCATCGTGTTCTGTCTCTCCGTGGGCTCCAGCCTGCCCCCCCCCCCCAGCCACCCCGTCTCTCCCCCGCTCGTGGCTTCTGCAATGCGGTGGGTGTGGTTATATAGTAAATTGTAGATCTGGACCTCTGCAGTGGAAGCGCTACATCCTCCTTTTTGCATTTCCAATCCCAAGGCCCTTGTGGCTGTATGTATTTCGGCTGCAGACTGGAGTCTAAAGTTGAGAAAGAAGGCTCCTGCGGGCTTGAATGGAAAGATCGAGGGAAACAGCTGGTATTAATCAGATGTATAGGATGGGGGGAGGAAACAAGAGGGGGAAGCAAAGAACCAGGCAAAACTTGTAAGCTGAGAATCAACATATGGTGCATTGTGTTTAAATCGTGGTCCTGTTTGGAAGTGTTACTTGTCTGGTTTTTTGAGTCCAACTTTATTTTTAAAAAAAATCAAAAACCAATGGTGACTCAGTGGTTGATGACCACTTGAGTATTTGATTGCAAAAGTCGCAATGAAGTCTGCGAATATTTGGAGGGAAATGTTAAATGTAAAGTAGTTTTTCCATTTCATATAAAAGTAATGAAGCTATTTAACATTCTTGTGTGATCTCCTGTTATAAAATGTCTGTTAAACATATTTTGATTGATTCTGTTTTACATTTCTGACAAAGTCAGTTTGAATTTTAAAATTGTTTGTACATAGGGTTATTAATGCCATTTTGCGCTGACATTTCATTGCAAAATATGCTTAGTATCATTTGCAGCTTTTTATTGCTTTGTTTTATTTGTTTTATTATTAACTACTGTAAGTCGATAAATGAAACAAGTTAAATATGTAGTATAATTATTTGTGCAATATGTTAAAAATAAAAATGGTATTTCACTGTAGCCTTCTAATGATTTCATTGACATTGTTAATACTGTTCTAAAAGTAAAAAATGGCTATAGGTAATTTACTTATATAGACTTAGGCTTGTATTTAAATTCTGTTTGGACTTAGTGCAATTTATAAAGGAGCGTTGGAGTAGATACGGTATATGCGTTTTGCTTTTCATTTATCTTATTTGATTGGTACCTTTATAATATTGAAAAGTGGGATTTTATTCTAGGTCATCTTGTATTTCGCTTAGTATAGAAGTTGGAAGATAATACTTAACCTTTTGCTAACTCTGCTATCCACATCTTCCATTGAATTTCCCTTGAAAATATATAACTCTATCTAATTTAATGCACTTTCTCCTAGATAAATAAGTATAATAGGTTATCTTTAATTATTTTAAATAAAATTGTTTAATAGAATCTGGAGACTAGAGTGGAAGTAAAATTAATATATAATGTGAAATATGATTTCCTTTCCTAACCTGATACAGAGGCATTCAGCCATAATTCCTAATATCTCCCATTAACATGACTATGATGAACGAGGACGATG
This sequence comes from Protobothrops mucrosquamatus, assembly GCF_001527695.2. Taxonomy (NCBI): domain Eukaryota; kingdom Metazoa; phylum Chordata; class Lepidosauria; order Squamata; family Viperidae; genus Protobothrops; species Protobothrops mucrosquamatus. The sequence continues at coordinate 1,827 of NW_015387097.1, forward strand.
GAAGTTGCAATCAAACAGTTCAAGAGAACATATTGGTAAAGGACAATGTAAAAGAACACTATTCTTAGCGAAATAAACTTGCAATAGCTGCTTTTTTCATTCTGACTTTCTTTAGATAGCATGATTGTCAGCCTAGTAACCTAGTCTGACTTTTGTTAGTAAAGGCAGCAGTATGTGGTTTCAGGGAGTATCATTATCTTATTATAGTTTGCTTTGTTTTTACTGAAACTGCTTTGACTAGATTTGTTTCTGAATTATTGCACCTCCTTATTATGGAAAGAGAAAGTTTGTAAAATGTATCTCTTCCTTTGTGCCTGCCATAAGAAAGGTCCCTGATGGCCCTCTTATTTTTGTAGTGTCATGCTATGAAGAAAGAGGGTGGAGACTACAGAAAAAACTAGAATTGTAGCAATGAAGTCTTAATGCTGCTTTGGACATGACATCACTTTGGCTCAAGAAAATTAGGGTGGGGCCGTGAGACTGACTGTCTGGGTTATCATAATAAATCCAATAAATAAGATTACAGTTGTCTTGGACTTTCATGTCTGTATATGTTTAGAAATAAAATGACAGAAAGCAGATGCTATGCTCTTCATCATCTTTTTTTCCCAATAATTGTTCCCAATAATGTAATATAAACTTCTTTGATAATATATTTGTGCCAATGTTAGTGCACTCTCTGCGTGTGTACTAAGAAGAATGACCCCACATGCCCAGTTGCATTTATTTTTAGGTAAATGTGTTTTTCATTGTAACCGAAAAATGCTTATTTTAAAAAATACGTGAATATTTACTAAAATAAATCAAACATTATTGAGATGTGTTTATGGATTTATTCCCCCATAAATCCTAATTTGAGCACTCTTGTAAAAAAAGCAAGAAAAAGTAAAAGTATGAGATTAATAATTTCTGGTGCAAAGTATACAGAACAAGATTATATGATTCATAATTTGGGATCAAATAAGTATATGCCTATTTTATAGCATTAAAAGTAGTAGGGATGTAATTAATTGAATATTATAAAATTTTGTAATGAATAGAATAGAATAGAATTGGAAGGGACCTTGGAGGTCTTCTAGTCCAGCCCCCCTGCTCAAGCAGGAGAACCTACTCTCTCAACAGAGAATGTCAGTCAGATTTGTTATACTACAGAATTCATTACGCACATTTAACAAGTCTAATACAACAAATAAACTTTAGCCTCAATAATATTTTATACATAGACTCAGAAGTCTGACTATTATTTGTCTGTCAAATTTCTCTCTTTCCCCAAGCTCACTTAAAGTGACTCTGGGCCGCCGCAAACAATCAGATAAAATAAAAAATGTAAAAGCAACAGGTATAAAGTATAACAATCCATATTAATTAAAAACCAAAGATAAAAACCTATATGAAGGGAGGATAAGAATGGCACCTCAACAATGGAGCCATAAATGCAAGTTGTTGATTCCCTTGGAGTCCCAGGCCTGATAATATAACTAAGTCTTGAAGGTATTTTGGAATATCAAAACTTATGAAGCTAATCTAATTTCAAGGTGAAGGATGTTCCATATAGTGGATTTCCCATCAGAGGAGGCACATGTAGGTCCCTAACCCATGGTACCCATAATATTCCTTCTCTGCCAGATCTAATGAGTCAGGCTGAAACAATCCCTCAGCCGGGTTCATGTCCAAGGAAACTGGAGAAAGAAATTTTGTAAACTGTTAATTGTGAACTTGGAAAACAAGATGCCATGTGATTGTACATCTGTCAGCATTTCAAAATATTTTCCCAAGCCTTTAAACTCTGTTTGACACAAGTGGAAATAAACACTACAAGTACAACTGTGCAAATTCTATTTTCCATCTGTGTTAGACATAAGTCATCCTCAGCCCACAAGATTGTGTTAGTACTCCAGAAATACTGATAAATTGCTTTCACTAAAAGTATGTAAGCTGAGAAAACATCAAGAAATGTATCGGAGGAATTTTTAAAAAAAAAATAGCAAAAGTTAAACTTCATAGTAAGCAGCTATAATTTGTTTTTCTTCAAACTTTAGGCTTCCTACTTTTAGTTTCCAGAACATTTAAAACATAACTAGTTATTTTAAGATCATATTTTTGTAGCTAAATATTTTCGTTCGTGCTTGGGAAAATAGGTTAATTTGCAAAATAACTTAAATGTTCCCTCTTTATTTATCAGCTACACAAGACAATTTGATTGTTTTATTTCTTCATCAGAAAGAAAAAGCAAAAAGGTTTAACCTTGATCCCACAATTTTATCATTTTAAAAACACATCTAATTACATAGATTTTATTATCAGGTGGTAACACCTGATAACCTGAAAATGACTTTAGTAGACATGTAAGGACAAAAATCTTGCTTCCTAGTACTTTTGACATATGATAGAAAGAGGTTGCAAGAAGGCATCATATGGCTCACCCAGAGCCTGTCCTGCAGGCTTATTGTTCTAAATCTTGCCATTAGCAGTAGTTGTCATAATAATACTGGAGGAGCAACTTGCCAAAAAGTGTAAGGAGCAGCTAAAAATTAATAATAATTTGAGATAGCTTTACTATATTTGAATGAAACTTCAGCGTCATTCCATATAAATAGATTTTTGCTGCTTTATCACTTAAGTGTTGGCCTGTATCAACAAACCAGGTCAGGTCACTGTGAACTCTTAGATAAATTGTTGGGACTACTAATCAAAATATAGCATCAAATTAGTTAAATTTTATCTTCCTCAAAGCATACTCCAGTTTGTGATGACAGCTCAATCAATGGTATGTAAAAACCTGCTGCTTACATAAATTTGGTAAAATCTTTTAACTACTCACTATAAATTATATGTGAATTATAATAGCCAAATATGTTGTCTTTCTGTAATAATCTTTTCTCAAATGAAACTTTGGAAAATAGTTACCCAATTAAAGACCTTGCAACATTTTAGTAGTAAGGAGTATAAGAATGTTTGAGGTGAATAAAATAACTATTTACGTTGCCTTCTCATTCCCTTTATTTTTTAAATACCTTTTAAAAACCAGTATTTGTGCATTTTCCCTTCAAAGTTAAATACTTACCACTTGATTTTTAATGTATCCATTGCAATAATAACAATAAATATTATCAGAACTTGTTGATTAAGATATTATTCAGTAAAAATTTCTGAATTCTAAGGGAGTGGGCTCAGGGAAATCTCATGTTTAAATTCTCATCTTTATCCTCTAGCTTTTAAATCACACTTTTCTTTTGGGTTTGTTTCTGTGAAATCACAGTTTGGACTGGCAGTTGGTAAGTTGTTCACTGTTACCATTTTTTTTAATGTTAGTATTCCATCACTGTTTTATCACTTGCATATATCAAAGCTGGTTTGCTTTGAACACCCAGGAACTGATTTGGGATGGGTCTGATCTGGCAGCTAACTGGCCTTAAATGTGGAAAGGCAGCAAAAGCATGACAATGAAGTAAGGTGAAGTAGCAAATAAACTTTGGCTGGTGAACACAGGGAAGTTGTGACAGACCAGATAGTAGACTTTTATAGGCCGCCATTTGGGAATCACTGCCTTTGATCATATCTTTTAAGTTAATTTAGATAATTAAGCAGTTGATCTTATAGATAGTCTTTAACTTTGACTATAATTGGGACTGGAAATTTGGTCATAAGTTGTTACGGTTGTAAGTTGAGGTACCCACACAGCCAGAAGCAATTTTCTGTCCTTAAAGAAACACTGCAGTCATTGTGAATCACAGTCAAGTGCTGCAGAGTGCTATTATGAGTCGTAAAACTGACCTGTCCAGCATATGGTCACATGATCCTGAGGGCGCTGTGCAACCACTTATTTGGTCATTCCAGAGCTGTCACAATGTGAAATGATCATAAAATGACTGGTTGTAAGTCAAGAACTACCTGTACACCATTTATATCCAAGATCCTTTTTTTAAAAAAAAAAAATAGTTTTATGTCTCAATTGTAATAGCTCTTAAAATTTAAATTGGTGGTGGTGATGATGATGAATTTCTCTTCTGTCTTCTGTCTCTCTCTTTTTTTTATTCCTACTAGAGAAAAAACAACTGAAGGATAGTAATTGACCTAAATTCATCCATGAAACACTGTAATTAAGGGCAGATTTGAACCAATTTTGTTCCTTAATCACTACTTTACAGTTGTTCTACAAGCTGATTTGTTTCTACACTGAGGACTGAAGTCCCTGGAAAGGGCTTCCGCTTACATAAGATAAGTCACTTGATCCTCAATTATTCCTTCCCCATGACCAACGCCTGTAGCCACTTTCTTTGGTATTCTAAACTGCTCTTAAAAAAAGGAAAACCCAATTCTTAGCTTTAGCTTTTCTGAGATCATCAGTAGGATTGTAATAAGAAGACTGCAGTGAAGAGGCTGCATCATTTATAGGATACATCAGTTCTTGGACAAATGGGAATACTTTGTCTTGGTTTTGAGCCACTGTCAAAGGTACTTTTGTCCTGTTCTTGACCCATTGTCACATGTATTTCTTATCCTGTCTTGAGCCGCTGTCAAATAGAGGCTTTTGGTTCTGCTTTGGGTTGTCATCTCTGCTGCTTATTTGGTAGCTCGCTTTGAGTAAATAGTTAATGACAGGGAAAAAAGTAATGTGCAATAACTAACCAACACTTTACTTGCTGTTTTTGCTGATGGCTCATGGACCGGTAGAGGGAATGAAGGCAAAGAGAAAAATGGTAGCAGCAACTATGGGAAAGAAGAGATGGATTATTGTGGGGAAGACATAGGGGTATACAGAAACACACCTGAAAATTCTGCACATATACAGTATGTTTGATAGTGTTAAATGTGTATCTGAGTTTCCTGCTTTAGCCAATTACAATTAAAAATGAAACAAAGGTTGCACTTCTCCTGGGTATATCTCCTCTATATCTCCTATTGTATGGTGTACAGTGAGGTTAGGGTCACATTGTACAATAAATTGCTATATATTTGCTTTAGGTAGAGCTTAAGCAATTATTGTAAAAGACCTTAATACCTGTGTAAAGTTTAGGTCTTGATTTTTTTTTTCTAAGCTGGAGAAAAAAACACACCAAGAGTTATCAGATAATGATCTCTAAGTGACTTGTGATTTATATCAGACAATTGGTATGTTGGGGGAATATGATTTATATCTAACAATCGGTTAGACTCCTTGCAAACCGCTGGCACTTTTTGTACTTTTGAACACAGTGTATAAAAGATTGTCACTGATGAAAGATAATATGTTTGTAGTTGAGATTGGCTATGGGGAAGGATGCATAGAAAATACAGCACCCTTTACTTCTGTTGTAGTGGCTTCTGTTGTAGACTTTTCAGACAAATTCTTTTTCAGACAAGTTCACAGAAGAATAGTGGTTGTTTTTGATTAAAACAGAAGTACCAAAATATTGCTTACAAATTAAATCAAGTTGATTTCCAGTTGACCTTTCCAAACACTGGTTAGAAAATATAAAATTGATGAGTAGATAGTTAGAACTGAGGACTTAAAGAAGATATTGGATAAGACAGATGGCTGCAGTTTTTTATCTGTTTACGTTTTGTTTTGCTTGAATTGTGAAGGATTAGAAATCATAGAAGAACACTTAACTAAAGTGAACTCTGTTGTCCAAAAAATACAATACATTGTAATGAGGAACAAATTTATGTTCTGTAATAGAAGTCTCAACTTTGCATTAAAACTTAAAAATGGAACATTTGTTCTATTTCCCACTTAGAGGTAGTCCTCATTTTACAATGATTTTTTTAACAACCATTGGAACTTAATAACGGTACTGGAAAAAATTATTTATGAACGTTGTCACACTTACAACCATCATAACATCCCCACAGTAAAGTGATCAAAATTTGGGTGTATTTATGATGATTGCAGTGAACAGAGTCATGTGATCACTATTTGCAACTCTCCCAGCTAGCTTTCAACCAGCAAATTCAATGGGAGAAACCGAGTTTGTTTAATAACCTAAAGTGATTGGCTTAACAACTATGGCAAAAATGTCATAAAATGAGAGTTGTAAGTTGAGAACTATCTGTATAATACAATACAGAACATTATATTTAAATATAATTTGCAGAGAGTTGCACTGGAGGAACCTTGTATTCCATTCTTGCTCTGCAATTCCCTCTTTCTGATTTTAAATAGTTGTGAGGAAATCTGGGAGTGTTATGAATGGAAGATGTATGGAATCTTTCAAAATACCATGAATGAAATATTACATTGAAAAACTATTTGGAAACTTTGATTCTGTAAAGAAAGATTTCGGTTCAGAAGGGTTTATGGGGACAGTTGGTAACTTAAAAGCTTAAAACTAAGTGACTGCAAAAAGACTGCAGATTTGAAGTGAGAAACAGGCATCACGCTTCATTTATCCAGCTTGCTTTTTTAAGATGGCTCGTAGTTTGTTTTCTTTGACTGACATAAATTCAGATAAGGGGGCAAGTTATTTTTGCACAGAAAGTTGGCTTTGTTTCATCTGTCATCACATCTTTTGAATTTGACCTAATAATAACAAACAGTAATAAAAATAAAAAGCTTCAGGTTGTCACTTCAAAGAGTAGGGCCAAAACATACAAACAGAATACTGCTACAACAGATAACTGTATCTTTCTTGCTCTAAAAATAATGTTGGAGTTATGCTTTTTTTAACTGGACAAGTGCTTCTCAACTTCAGCAGCTTTAATATGTGTAGACTTCATCTGCCAGATTCACCAGCCAGCATTCTGGGTACATGAAGTGAAGTCTTCACATCTTAAAGTTGCTGAGGTTGAGAAATACTGGACTATGCCATTGCTTTTCATTAGCTTCTTCCCACATGAAGCCCCTTATATATATGTTGAACTTCAACTCCAGGATGTGACGCAATAAACTTTAGCAATTCTGGCAAGGACCATTTGTTTTGGTTTCCTTTATTTTGCTTTGCTTTGCTTTGTATGCACATCCTGATACAGAGTTGAACAGAGATGCCCCAGCTATCAATATATTGACTAGCTGGCCATCATTTTCCTGGCAGCAATGATTATATTGATACATCTCTAAAAGTGAATAAGGCCCTCAGTAGTGATTTTGTCCTACACAAATGAACATGGGAGTGGGTACTTCTATTAGCAACTCTGTTAACTAATTATGACATAGCTCAGAGGACTTGGGGCACTGCTATAGTAGTCCCAATTTACAGAAAAATAACAAAGATTTTGCTAATTATTGACTTTATAGCTTTTTGAGGGTAGTAACCAAATTGTATGCTAAGCATGGAACCAAGTTTTCCAAGATTGAGTGTAACTTAATGACATAATTGGAGATGAACAAGTGGATTTAATGGAGGAATTCAACTACAGATCACATTCTTGTAATTAATTGTTCAGTGGAGAAATATATTAATAAATTGAGACCAGCCTTATATGTCAGTTTATTAGATTTCAAGCTTGTCTTTGACTCTGAAGTTTCCTCCAGAAACTGAGGGACCCCCCCCCTTAAAATATGTCACTCAATTAGTATTTTCTTTTCCTGATGCACAACTGATACCTATTTAAGAATTTGTCCACACTGCAGAGTTCAACTGACTGTCTCTGTATATAAATCAACTATGAATGAAAATAGCTTAATCATTCCTTTTTTGAATTTCAGTCCTTTCCTTCTTTTTGGCCATGGTACTGCCCAGGGATTCTGGTTGGAAAATTCCTGATTAGTGGATTTCCCTGTTTTACTTTCCTACTCTTCCTTCCCTCTGTGACAGTTGCTTTCCATTCTGTGAGCAGATCTTTTGAGAGGTATTTGGGGTGGGTGGGTTGTGAAGCAACTCTTCCAGTACTGAATTACGAGAGAAAAGGGTACTGTTTTTCATTGCAGGCAGCTCAATATTGTATGAAAGAGTTGGAAGGGAGAGAGATGTAGCGCTCAGAATACAACTCATCGGCCAATTATGTATGTTACGTATGTGTGTGTGTGTGTGGCAGAATATTTAGTTGAAATTTCCACATTTCTAGAATTGTATGATGTAACATTCTCATATTGTATGGATAATGCAGCCATCATCTTGCATACCTCCATTGAACTCGAGTAATAGATTCTTTAATCCAGTACTTAAGACAGAATAAGCTAGTTGTTAATTTGCAAAATAGAAACAAAACTTATGGTACAGGTAATCTTTGACTCACGGCCACAATTGGAAACGGGATTGCTGACATAAATAGATAAGGTTATAAAATGAGATGTCACATGACATCACGAATTTATGGCGGCAATCTCAGTACCCTAGATTGCAGTTGTTAACTGAGAACTGTCATTATGTCAGTACCAATCCAAGCCATTCCATTGGTCCTTCTCAGCTCCAAGCCTCAATAAGGTAAGGGACTGCCTCCACCCCTCCACACATCACACTCTGTTAGTTTAGTTATCTTGCATTCTGCCTGACTTCATAAAGCTGTACAGGGTATTCCAAAGATAGCACAGCTTTTTGAAGATAGCATTGCCTTTGGAAAGAAGGAAAAAAAGAAAGGAAATGTTTGCCAGAGGAGCTGGGTCAGAAAAGGAGACAGCAAAACACTGGTGAATGATCTCTGGAGGGCCCGGGACAGGGGTTATTCCTCTGTCCTAGTTCTTTTGGACCTCTCAGCGGCTTTTGATACTGTGGACCACGGTATCATGCTGCGGCGTCTGGTGGAGTTGGGAGTGGGGGGCACCGTGATGCGGTGGTTCTCCT